>NW_013952884.1:169949-171385 GCF_001266775.1 Austrofundulus limnaeus
CACACACACACACACACACACACACACACACACACACACACACACACACACACACACACACACACACACACACACACCTTCCTTCCTTCATTTTCTTTTTATTTCATCTGTTTGTCCTGCAGTTGCTCAGTGTCACAGAACAGGTTCCAGGACTCGAACCCGTGTCTCGTCAGCAGGTGTCGATCAGTGGATTCATTAAAGGCCTAACATTCCTGGAAGGACTGCCTATCACCCGCCACCCTTTGATGTCAGAGAGATCCCCCCCCCCCACACACACACACACAATTGTCTCAAATAATTAGGAGTTAAACTAAAACTATGTATTTTACTTAATACTGTATTTTAAATAAAACTGAAAATTCACTTTGCCTGAATAAAGACAACCAGTTTTAAATACAGGGTCTCAGCAGGTTAAATGCATAATATTTTCATTTAAAATTATATATTTAGGAAACTACAAGATTCAATATGTTGAGTATGACAGTGCTTTTCTCAATAAATAATATCAGCTGTAATTTTTTTTTAATTGAACTAAAGCTGATGTATCAGAAAGGGAATCTCTACACTGCAAAAAATGTATATCTAACCAAGATTAAAAACCTTATATCACGCCAAAAAAAATCTTTTTGATCTTGTTTTGAGACTGTTTTACTTAACAAGAKCTGATTGTGTAAGAATAATKATCTTGTTTTCAGAATGTGTAAGATTATTTGTCTTTTTAGCCTGAAAATTTGACTTAAATTAAGTAAAAAATTCTTGCCAATGGAGTAAGAAAATTTTACTTGGTAAGATTCTTGAAATACTTGATTTGAATCAATTTTTTTCTTATTTCACATTCTGAAAACAAGATTATTCTTCTTACACAATCAGTTCTTGTTTAGTAAATCAGTCTCAAAATGAGATCAAAAAGACTTTTTGGTTGGATATAAGGTTTTAAAACGTGGTTAGATGGAATATTTTTGCAGTGTAGCATCTATGTGACAATATTCTGTTCTGACTGATGGTTTTTGTACCACCCTGAGATTCCAGTACACACACATCCTTGTATTAGCATCAAACTGAGGACTTTGTATTGACTTCCATTCATTTTCGTAACTACATTTATGCGTAACCCAGACATTTCCCCTAACCCTAACCTTAATTAAATTCACATCATACCTCTAAACTCAACTAGTAGAGCTGCAAAGAAAAAAAACTGAGAACCTGGAAAATGTCTTCATTTTGTTGGTTAAAAACATTTTGGTCCTCACTCTGTAGCAGAAACACACTCACACACACAAAGACACAACATGACATCCTTTCCATTTCACTATACAGGTGCTGGTCATAAAATTAGAATATCATGAAAAAGTAGATTTATTTCAGTAATTCCATTTAAAAAGTGAAACTTGTATATTATATTCATACATTACATACAAACTCATATATTTCAAATG
>NW_013952884.1:174245-181774 GCF_001266775.1 Austrofundulus limnaeus
CACACACACACACACACACACACACACACACACACACACACACACACACACACACACACACACAAAGACTCATTCACACATTCATACTCAGATGCACCAGCAGAGCACATATTCAAAGTGACACATCCCATAGAAACCGTCTGTGTCTCAAACTCCCACAGCTTCCTGTTCATCAATTTGAGCTGCAGTTTGTACAAAGATGGGAATAAAAACATAAAAAAAAACACCAGCAGCTGTAAAAAAAAAAAATCCCTTCAAATTAAGAAACAAGTAACAGCATAAATAAAGATGCAATCTCATGTTCACAAGTAATGGGGGTTAAAAAAGATTATCTTGATTGTTGTGTTTTACTGTTTGTTTTTCTGTTTTGAGCTTTGTTTATTTGCTTTGTTTGGGTTCAAGTTGTTCCTTTAAGCCATCCTCAATATTTTTCTCCAGCTAGTCTCTGCTCCTCAGTCCTGCCACCTYCACCTGTTCTCCATTCCCATCAGTGACAGCTGCAGCCACCTCCCTCATTAGCCCCAGTGTTTTTTTTTATTCACTCTCCTCTCACCACTCATGAGTTGAGCATCYTTGTGCTTTGCGCCATAATACATTTCCAGAAGCTGGATAAAGTAGAGTTGGAAATGTAACCAAAAACTTAGCTTCACAAACTCATAATCCATGAACTGAAAATACAGTTTTGCTAACGCTAAACCACTAAATATGTTTTAAAAAATTATAAAAAATTTGCGAACTCTAAGGCTAAACCTCTAAACAAGTTCAAAGACGGCTATGACTCGGCCTGAGTCATAGATGTCTTTATCTCCTTCCAGGTAAAGACTGGTGGGACTGACACAAACCTGTTGATGTTTATTTGTWCGTTAGCTYCTAGCAGACTTAAAGCTAGCAAAACATAATTTGGCGGGAACTAATTGGTCCGCAAAGTTAGCGAAAAAGTTAATCCACTAAATGAAACATTAGCTACACTATRACCTGTTASCTGATTATCAGAACRGTGCCCACCACTAGTAGCTGTTAGCAGACTTAAAATTAGCAAAACCTAATTAACGGGAGATAAATGGTCCACTAACGTTTTTTTCAAATTTAGCAAAAAAGTTGATCCACTAGATGAAAAATTAGCTATGCTATTAGCTGCTATCTGATTAGCAGAGCCATGCCCACTGGAGATATCTAATGTTTTCAGTTCTGTTTTGGAATTCAGGATCTCTCTCTCTCTCTCTCTCTCTCTCTCCCCTCATGAAGACATAGATTTATTAATTCGTGTTTTAGCTCAGAAACACATAGTTGTGCTAACTTAACCGTGACTCCCCTTTTGTGTGCCGCACACCCATTTTCCCCCTTTCTCATGCCTTTTCTCACCAGTGATCCACCCCCACCCCCTTATCTGACCWAACTGTGGGTCTGAGCACACCTGGCCCTCACAAATTAGGGCCCCGGAAAATCGGCGAGCGAGGAGAGAATCAGGATGCGCAGAGGAATGAGCGGCGGAGGGGAGGGGCTGRGCGGTCGTCAAGGTCTTTCAGCATTCCGATGGAGCAAAAAGTTAATGACGGTCCCCATTGTGTTGGTTGAAAGCTGGCCGGAGAAGTGTTACAGGGAATCACGGCCTGTACCAGTGAGCAGCGACAAAAGGAGGCCGGCCACAAGCTGCAGTTTTTTTGTGGGTTTTTTTACAAGTTGGATAATAAAAAGTGCATTTATAAAACTTCTTCTAATGAAACATTTCATCTCAAGGAGGCAAACGTAAATATTTTTGATACACATGTGGTTTTATGATTTCCTGTGTGATTTGGAGGGATTTGGGTTTTGTGAGCTGAGAATGTTTTCATTCCCGAATCTGTTTMTAATCCTATTTGATCAACTTCTCACTCTTTAGCTCCCTCTCTTGCCCCTCTCGTGGTGAGGCCGCCCCGACACGCCCGCCTTCCCTGCAGGCCTTAATGCGTGCTGACAGTTTCCTCCGTAATTGGTGATCACACCCAGATGGATGGTTCCCTAATTTGCTGTTCCCAATAAAGGCAGGCAGGCAGGCAGCTCAAGGGAAAAAAAGTGGGGAGGGAGGGGGGCAGCAGAAAGGTGGGGGGAGGTGTCGGCGAGCTGTAGTGGTAGTGGCGGTGAGGGGGCCATCTTTGATTTGTTGGTCATAGATACAAGAGCGGTAAACACCCTGGGCTGCGGGCCCGACAGTTTGACCAGACTTTTGTTCACACGTCCATTGAAAAGCTATGGTGGGGGGCACCCCACCCCCCACACCCACCCGCCCTTTCCCCCTTCCTCAATAATCCCAGTCTGTTCTGTCTCTTTTCTGGTTCCCTCTGTTTTTGGTCGCAGCTCACTGCAGGAGCACCGGAAAATGTTTGGCAGGAGTTTTATTTTCTCACTTTGTGTGTGCACAGGCAGGTATTCCCTACTATGTGGGGACCATTTTTGGCATACACCCTTACTTGTCTGGACCAACTGGTAATTATTGGGACTTAACCCTATTTCCCATTGGGGGAAATGCCAATTGTTGGGTTGGGGTTAGGTTTTGGATTAAGGATTGAGTTTAGGTTTAGGGTAAGGGATCAGGGTTATGCTGTAGAAATTAATGGACATTGATGCAATGTCCCCATAAAGACAGCTGTACTAGACTGTGTGTTTTTGTGTGGTGGTGGGGTGTCCTGAGTCAAAGGCAGGGGCAGGTTGAGGAAATGATCTCTCGTGCCCGTATGTGTCTTCCCCCTTTTTTTTCTAAACAGATTACCATAGTTTATGTGAATGAAGTGTGAACGTAAGACCGAAGTGAAGTGTTGTAGGTTTCCGTTTGGGTTGGTTCCTGTGTGGTCGTGTTGGCTTCACTGGGGAGGCCTAGGTCGAGACCCCCTGTTACTAATGAGGGCAAACCGTTGTGACCCCAGGGATGTCAGGGATCAGGCTACGTCTGTTTGGATGATCCAATTGAAGGGCTGATATTAGATTAAGAAAGATGAATGGATCTTTTAGATCAGGGGTGCCCAAACATTTTCCCTGAGAGGGCCAAAATGAAAATCTATCCAGGGCTGTGGGCCAAATGCAGTAATATAATACATGAAATGCGAATACTTTTTAAGTAAAGTCCTTTACTTTTAGCGATTATGCTATGCAATGGCCCTCTTTTGTTTAAGTCTGTGCACTTGGATAAAGTCTGTCATACTCTCAAGTAGCAAAGGCTCATGGGACTTATCATAAATAGATAAAATAGGAGTTTTTGTGGCCTTATAAAGTGTGCAAATCTACACGTGGGGTTAAATCTGATCTAAATATTTATTGTTGTCATTTCATGTTTCATGTTTAATCCTAATAAATRAAAGKTAAAGTCAACAGCATGAATGAAAACTACCTTCACTACAGTCCTTTTATATAGTCACTTGACCAATGGAAATACTGTGTTTCTATATAGAATAACAGGTTACAACCTTTTAACTTTGGCGACTGTTGGTGGGCCGAATCAAATGGTTTGGCGGGCCAAATTTGGCCCGCGGGCCCCACTTTGGGCTCCTCTGTTTTAGATAGATGATAAAATCAGCTCTAAATACAATAAAGAACTCAATTTAAAAAAAATCATTAAAGTTCATAAAACAGACTTTTCAGAGGTGTATTAATTGAGGCTGTAATTTCCTTACAGAAAGGTGGATCCATTCCTAACCTTTGCTTTCACTTTATTGATAGGTCTAATTAAAAGATTTATTTTAAGGTTAAGTCCTCATACCATTGCTTTAACTATGAAACCGTTTTATTTCTTGTGATTTATTTCTGTTAGCTTCAAATACCGGACACCTACTAATATTATTATTTAGATCAGTTTAATCCAAATGTAAAATATTGAGCAATAAACATGATGCTGGCAAAAGATCTGCTTTTTGTTTTTTATGAAAATGAAGTTTCTTTCCTTTTCTTTTTGTTTATTTTATTTTCCTCTTAAACCGTGACTGTTTCTAACATGTAATAGTTATAAATAACAAAATTCCAATTTCAAAGCCTTCGAGAATACAACTTTTTTTTTAGGTATAACAGGTTTGCACATAATGGAATGTGTGATTCTGGAAAATTCAGTGGCGTAATGTGAAACCCATGTAAATTCACATATGAAAGCTATTGTATTTTAGAGTTTCTTCACATGTAAACAGGTTTTTCATGGTGCACTGTGTAAAGTCCCATGTGAAACCTATGTGTCCTTTGAAGGGATCTCTAACAAGTTGTAACATTATTTACTTCAACTATAAAACAAAGCCTGTGAGGCTGTTTAGTTTTTTTTTAATGAAAAAAACTAATTGTCTTACAGATGTTGCAACGTTATTTACGCCACAAAGCATTCTGGGTAATGGATGCTTACTGGTGCTCTGGTGTGAGCTCTGCCCAGTTTTAATGTTAATTTTGGACAATATCCCATGGTAAGCCCTTTCAAATTAAACCAGAGCACATTGACAGAGAGGAGAATGAAGAAATGACTCATGGAGGACAACAGAGCTGCTTTATGGAAGGAGAATATCAGCTTAGCCTGTTAGCTTTCACGTTAGCTCCCGAGCTAATGCCATATTAGTTGCATAAATATGGTGTTAGCTCAAGAGCTAATTTACTAAACATCACGTTTGATCGTTTCAGCTCATGCATTACACAGAAAATGGGAAACAATATAAAACATAGCTTTAATGTCACACATAGCTTTTTAGCCTTGACTCCAACTGCATCCCATCATCATCATCATCCCCAGAACATASTGAGTAACAAAAGGGCGACGTGCTTAAGTAGAAGATGTTTTCACACGGCACAAACAACTTTTAYTAYAYTATCACATAGAACCCTCAGTCCTGTCCTTTGTGATTTCTTTTAAAATAAATGTTTCATTTTCACAGTATTAAGTGTTACTTCTTATTTCTAGAAGAACTTTAARGCTCTTAAATCTTAAATAACATTTTCATTCTCAGTGTTGTTGCATTTCTAATGAACAGTTGTCAGCTTTCTTGAATTCTTTCACAATTTTATTGAGTCTTGATTACTTGAAAAATAAAGTGCATTTACAAAAATTTCAAAAACCTTCCATTTAATAGGCAGAAAAGGACTCCGTTAGGCAMAAGTATTTGTGCATTACTGTTGTGAGATGCAGAGCGACGATGAAAAGTTTTTCTTTCAATTCAATTCAATTTGTTTATTCATTTCATTTCTTATAAAAACAGCAAAATTCATGTACAATAAAAAAACACAAATCACAAAGATAAAATGAAAGGCGACAGAAAGAAGAAAAAATTCTTATATCTGCTCCTTTTTTCTCAAAAAATAAATTTAAACAATAATGATCTTCAAACAAACACCAACAAACTAAAAACAACCTCAAATCCTTATTATCATTTCGAATGAACACACATTATTACATTTCATATTTCTTTAACAAAATGACCTTTACCGTTTTCTTAAACATAGACGTTGTTCTGGCATTTTTGACCTCACTCTCCAGATTGTTCCATAGTCTTATTCCTTGTACCGAAGTACATCGTTCCCTTAAACAAGTTCTAACTCCAGGTTTCACAAACATCTCCACCCCTTTCAAATTATAACAACTTTCTCGCTTAACAAAATTCAATTGGATGTTTAAAGGCAATATAACTTTATGAGCCTTATACATAACCTGTAAAATATTATATTCAACCAACTCATGGAACTTCAATAATTTCAACTGATGAAATKATACATTTGATGGGTGACTGTAGTGTTTACCAGCAATAATTCTTACAGCACTTCAATTGTTTTGCAAGCTTTCCCCCAGACTTCAACGCAATAAATCAAGTGTGGAACAACCATTACATTATACAACATATACAGAGCTCTATCATTAAATAACTCCCTTACTTTATGCAGTACTCCAATAGATCTAGCAACTTTTGTTCTTAAATAATTTACATGAGGTCTCCATGACAGCTTTTCATCAATGATGTTACCCAGAAATTTTACCTCACTGATTCTACAGATCTCAACACCATCAACTTTGAAAGGAACATCACTATTTCCCTTTCCATTACCGAATATCATTTAATTAGTTTTATCTAAATTTAGTAAGAATTTATTAATTTTAAACCATTTTTGTATTTTCACAAATTCTGCTTGCATAATTTCCAACATCTGTTTTATGTCATTACCAGAAAAAAATGTAGTGTCATCTGCAAATAAAATACATTTAAACAACCCTGACACATTAACCAAATCATTCACATATAAAATAAATAATTTTGGTCCGAGTACAGAACCCTGAGGAACTCCACACATAATGTTACAGAGTTCAGATCTCACTTCATTTATCTGTACAAACTGTTTCCTATTTTCCAGATAACAAGATATCCACTGTAATGCTGGTCCTCTAATGCCATATTTCTGTAGCTTTTCAAGTYGAATATTGTGATCAATGGTGTCGAATSCTTTCTTTAAATCAACAGTATTGTTTTTGGTCAACAGCAGTTATTTGTTCCATCAAATCCATAAGAGCCATTGAAGTAGAGTTATTTGCTCTGAAACCATATTGACTGCTACTTATAATATTCTGCTTCTCGATAAATTGATCCAATCTAGCCACAAATAATTTCTCTAAACATTTGTTTGGATTTAAAAGCAGATTTCTTCCCAGATTATYAGTGCTTTTTCTGTGCTTTAGGCTCTGATAGTTGAGTTCTGGAAAACAAATCAAAKTTCCATCTTGTGTCCTTGGGTTTTGATCACTTTCTGAAAATCCATTGATCTAATCAAACAAATAAAAAAACAAAGGAAAGTCTGTCACACAAAAAGCAGAGGCTTTACACCCATCCATCAAAMCCCTGTGGAGCTCCGACCAATGAGACAAAACCAGGCTGGATGTTCCAACTCAGAYCTTGTTTCACATGATATCACAGCCAGGCCATCTGAATAAAGACCAAACTATCAAAGATGTTAAATCAGAGGCAAGGAGGTGAAGCCAAATCTGGCCTGCTCCTGCGCCGCTTTGGTTCCGGGACAAAAGAAGCAACCTTGAGTCCTCTGTCTGCCGTTCAGCAATGGAAAGATTTTGGCTGCTGAAAAGAATATTCAGGCAMCATAATTACAGCCTCTGAAAGCCTCTTTTGTTGCACCATGTTTAAGATTTATAGCAGAAAGGGACAAGACACAGTGAACTACTTCAACTTTTCATATCATGAGCAGCAAATCTTTTGAATGAATGGGGTATTTGTAAGTGAAAGGTGGACAAATGAAAAACAGTTACACTGAAGTAATGCACACAATACCACAAAACACAAATATGATGTGTCACCTCATGCTCTTTGGTATGAATGTCAGGGGAGTCTTCATTCTTTGCTTTGCAAAAAATAGGGAGAAAATTAAAAAATCATGAGCTTGAAAATTAGGTTTACATTTAACAATTCATCAGAAATACATACCCAGGATGTAGTGTTTTTTTTTTTTTTTTTTACTTGGGCTACTGTTACAGTTTTCATTGATTGGTTTGACGCAGTCGTCAACTCAAAATCCACATTTTCAAAAGAGTTAAC
>NW_013952884.1:187931-188842 GCF_001266775.1 Austrofundulus limnaeus
GAGCTGGGGTCTCAGTTCTAAACCTGCAGGTTCAATCTCACGTTCATGAAGGGCATCTTAGTTTAAACAATCACCACTTTAAAAAGATATGAGAATTACATGTTTCATGTGAAAATAGTGTAACTGTAAAACCCACAGTCCGATGTGTATTTTAATGACCTCATCCTACATCTTGAATTTTCGTAATTAGGACGAACAAAATCCCTTTTCTCTGCCAGTTTGTTCAGGTCTGTTTGGTTCTCAGGAATGCAGCTGTGAAGACTTCGGGGAAGTTAAAAGCCCAGTTTTTGTGTGAATCATGTCAAAACAAGGACACATCACTTAGTCTCGGGAGGTTTGAGAGAGGCCGGCCAGTTTGGGGGGCCTCAACGGAGCTCTCGGCCCTCAAGGTCACCTGACAAATTAACCTTTGACCAGGACCCCTAACTCTTAACGTGTCTTATATGTCATTTTAAAGTGGTGCAGAGAACAGTCGGACACATTAAGACAGACACCTGTTGACAGGCAGGATGTGACGGTGAGGGGGAATAAAGAGCTGCTTTAATAATGTTTGTTTATGCAAACTGACCACTTATTGTAGTTCAAGGTTTCTTATTTTCTGTTCTGTTGCCTTGTTTTTTGTGTTCCCCCTGCTCTTTTCTTCTTCTGCCCACTCAAACTAATCCAACACCCACCCACACTGCCACCCCGCATGACCTACGACCCTGCGCACCTCTTTCACAGTCACATGACCACGCAGGTGTGGAGGGGTCTCTGCTCTGGCCGACCTCCAATTAGTGACCCTAATTAGTGAAAAAGGCCCCCTGGTGGGCTGCTGAGCTGCTTCAGAGGAGGAGGAGGGAGGAGGAAAAGGCAGTGTGTGTGTGTGTGTGTGTGTGTGTGTGTGTGTGTGTGTGTGTGTGTGTGTGTGT
>NW_013952884.1:189842-191673 GCF_001266775.1 Austrofundulus limnaeus
CTGCTCAGATCCCCTGATCCCAGGCATGTGACGGGTGCACACACTCAGAGAGAGAAAGAAAGAAAAAAAACAATTTTCCACACAGATCGTACCAGGCACACCGTGTGGACCGTACACAGTCTGAGGGGACACTCTGTATTAAACCAGATCTGTTTTTTTAAGAACGATTGTCATCCTCATTTCTTAACTGATGCTTGTTTTCATGTAATTTATTTTGTTTTTGCTCGTATTTCAAACTGCTGTTTACCTTTCTAATAATCTGAGTTACATGGCTTTACTGTAGGCCTTTTGTTTCAAAAGAACATTACCTCAAAATTGTTTGAAAGGATTTAAAGGTTGTTGTTTTTTTGGATTATGCTTTTTTTGTATTGTTGGGTTTGAGAGGTTTAGTTAACAAGCTAAATTTGTTAGACTTGCACCAGGGGTGGAGCCAGGGGGTGGCCAAGGGAAAACGAAAAATCTTTGGCCACCCCAACCACCAATGATTAATAATTCTCATTCAACTTCTCAAATGGGTAATTCTCATGATGTACAGTAATTCTACAAGGTTGTCACTGCTTATAGGTAAATGAGAGAAGGACCAAGAAACACAATTATATCCTCAACAAAGTGCCTTGTAGGAACAAAAGTTGTTCATTTCTGTCCATTTTTTTTTGGTCTGGCTCTGCCACTGAGTTGCACAAAAAGGTGTGGGCACCACAAATGCTCTAAGATGGGCTATCCTAAGANATATTTAAATATATCTTTAATGTGGCATGAGTAACATCAAACCCTTCAAAAATTTTGCATTTTTATGTATTTATTTGGCTTGATTGGCAGCTACATGCTTCCATACTACTGGCCATTTATAAACAACCTAAAATAAGTGGCAGTACAGAGTCATAAACCAAAATCATCTTTGTTTTAGTGCTAGATTTTGTTTTCAGCATAGAGGCTCACGATAGGGTAGAAAAATAAGCTTTATCCAGGAGGCATGGAGAGACAATGTATAAAACAGTAATGTCACTGTTATGGCAATATTTTTTTAACAAAGACAGAAACACGTGGTCCAAGAATGAAGGTACTCCGTGGGATGATCATCTGAGTTTTACTGCAACAACAGGAAACACAGAGAACAACCTGGCCTGTCTCTGTGCCTCTGCTTCTCTCTGTCACTGTCTCTCCACACTACTCACTACTGTTGAACACTGTTGATGCAGTTGAGAGGCCTCATATATTTATTAACAAACACCATTATGTCATCTTAGCAAGATTTAATACAAGGTCAATGGAAAACACAAAGATAAACACAAGTGATATCTAAGAATGACAGTTGTTAGCAAATCTTGTTCTGACTTTGATCATTCTGTCTGCAGATGAACAGCATGTCATGGAAACCTAGGTCATTAAAGAATGTCATGAATTACTTGCTTAAACATAAAATTATTAGTTTCATTACATCACTGATCTAGCTAATCAGCAGGACCTTAAACCGACTGACAGATGTTCAGGGAAGCACAGGGGGGTGACTTGCCTTAACTAAAAAGGCAACATGACAGGTCCCTTGGCTTGTGAACTCACAGAGAGAAAGCAAAGAGTAAATTCATAAGGAGTAAATATCCATCTGAATACCTATTGTAATAGCTTCTGTGATTTAAAAAAAAGCTCCATTAAGAGCCTCCAACTATCTTTTACCTCACCATTTGTGGTATTATATATTTTTTCAAACAACTGTGCAACACTGTTTTATGATTGGGTGTCAAATACGACTCAATTTATGTTAGCGTCCTGAGCGAGCTCAAGTTTTTTTTTCATACATACAGTACAGTATATATATATCCATGTAAGTTTA
>NW_013952884.1:192524-203911 GCF_001266775.1 Austrofundulus limnaeus
AAATACTTTGTAGTAACTCAGTAAACTTTTAGTCAAGTAATATTCTTAGAGGAGACTTTAACTTTTACCTTAAWGAAGCTTTGGTACTTTCACTGAAGTATCACTTTAAAGTACTTTATACAAAACTGAAGTGTTGTTTCTTTTACTTACTGTGACTGCAAGTTTGATCCACKTTTATCTCTGTAATTAATGTGATGAGGCTTTATAAATATATTTTGCAGGTTCTCTAATTTCACTGACAGATGGAGCTKTTATAAAGTTTTTAGAAGTGTGTCCAGTCAATTGGGTGGAACACTAAAATTAAAAAACCTTTTATTTTTGTATTTTTGTGGGGGGGTGCCCTGTTGCTTGTTATTTGAAAAATTATGAAATATGAGAGTTAGAGAATCTCCTTCTCATAACAGTTCAAGTCACTGAGGCTTCTCCTCTAAATTCATATTCAAAACTGAAACTATTGTTTCTTGGGGATAAAAAAAAGCCTATCATGCTGCTTTGCATGCAGAGCTCTGAACAAAGACTGTGAGGTCAGTTAGCTCTCTGAGTATGAATTGGGGATGATGCTCAGCTACCTCACCAACTGTAGCTCAGAGTAAAACTGACTGACAAACATTATGAAGACATCTATGTAAACAAATGTTAACATCCGTCCAATTGTTCTAGTTGTTTTATTCTGGCCTTTTCTGCCACTGCAGGGTAGTTACTCTGGTAAACCCCCTCCCTTCCTGCTTTGTTGCCCCCCTCCTCCTCTAAAACAGGCCACCCATCTGGTCCTCTTTCTGCCGGTCTCCTTGCCTCTTCCTCGCTCAAATAAAGGTGCCAATCACTGTAATTGGCACCCTGCAGATCGATTGTCCCGGCCTGAAGAGGTGCCCCTCGCTGACATCTGCTTCAYATGTTACCTTTACAGCTTTGACAGAGTTACACCCTGTTTTACTTAAAATTCCCTTCACTTTGACATAAATATTATTAGTTTTACTGTTAAAAAAAACATCCACTGGCCCAGTCTTTGGCCTATGGGCCTTTAAAATATTATAAAGCAACGTATCAGAGACTTTCCAAGACAACAAGCAGAAACAAACAAACCAAACTCTTTGCTAATGTTGTGTTTTGTTTAGTAGCTCTGGTGAGCTTTACTTTTTAATTTGTWACACTTTTTGTCTGCAGGCATGCTTCAAGGAATTCTTGTAACTTCTGAACTTTATCTGAACCTCAAACTTTCATGTAGACCAGATTTTCATGTTCCTAGAAGGAAAACATACTGTACGTCCACATTTGATGCTTTACTTTGAATTCAAGATCATCATTTTTTTAATAAAATTACAAAGTTATCATTAGTTTAATCAAATCTTGAAAATAATCTCATGCATGTTGGCGGTGACTCTAGGCTACTATCAGATCAAATATTAGCTCAGTGTCTGTAGTATTAAAAGTGCAACTGTGTTTTATAAATTAATAATAAGTTATGGCAGCTGACAGCTCCACTTCAAATTTTCCAAAGTTCCTGAACAAAAAAAAATTCTTAGAAATGATTTTAATTCAGCTGATCTGTGCCTTGATGGAACAAAAACAAGATGGTGAAAATGGAGACTGGGATACTTTCTGCATTTTATAAAGAAGAAATCTGCAAAAAGAAACATATTTTCAGGCTGAAAAATGACCGAAGTCGTTGAAGGTTTTCGAAATAAAAATGTCTGAGTGCAATTTACAGAGTGCAGACTGCTAATGTAGTGCTATGCTCTGATGCTGGACCAGGTCTGAGCACAAACCCAAAAATATTACAAATGGTGTCATTCTATAAAACCGTAGCACGTCACAACGACAGATTATTTCTCAATCTTATAAGATAGTTTTGTCACTTTAATGAGCTCTAAGCTTTTGTAGTTTTAAGACTTTTAACATTTTAAACATTTGTTGTGTTGATTTAACAACAGTCTGAAAGTGAATGTTAATAAAAAATAAAAAGCCGCTTCTGCTTTATTCTGAAAAAAACTTTAAGTGAAACTAGATTATCTTTTTTAATTCGAGGTTAAACACTATWATTTTCTGACTTGTACTTTAAAGAATAATTGCTCTGAAGGATCCTTTAGTTTACAAGCTGTTGGTTTAAACAAATAATTTAAGCTTTATATTCGGTTTGACTCTATAAAAACGCTTCAGAAATTAACTTGAAATGACGGCTCTGTTCACTTTACAATTAAATAAAACCTCGTGTCATCTGTTCCTTTATTATCTGGCTTTTGATCAAATACCTAATTAGAGAGTTAAAAAGCTTTTTGTATTTCATTGTTATTGTCAGTCGAAGCCACAAGGACACGTCAGTTCTCTATTTCTGTGCCCTCATTCAAACTAAAACCTAATTAAAAGGTAAATGAAGGGATTTTTACAGGAAGATGTGAAAAGGTTTATTGCCTTCATTTGATGCAAATTAGAAGGAGCCAAGGTTTTAATAAAGCTGTAAATAAGCGAAGGCACATCTAAAACTAAAGAGTGAACAAACATGCAGGGGATACGTGTTAATTTTGTTAATTAGGAAACTAGGAAATGTGTTTTTCCTCATGTTAAACTTTTGATAAGTAGGATTTACGCCGCATCATGTTAGTGTTCTGGCCTTGAAGTGGAGGAGAGAATGAACCAAACAACACACCAATCAAATTACATAGACATATATTTATATGCATATGAATAAAAATACATATACATATTTTACAATATCTTGGCAAAGCTTGAAAACAGCTCTGTCAGCCCAGAAACCAAAGAAAAGCCTTTTATTTTAAATAAGTGCAAAAAAACGTTAATGAGACAAAGATCTGTAAAGCATACATAAAGTCTTTTTTTTTCCATCTAATCTTTCTGTCACATTTTTTTCCTGGTAAAACCACATGGAGCAGACACAGATAACTTGTGCAAAGACTCATTTATATATATTTATATATAAATTTATATCTATGTACATGACGTTTGTTTGTCACAAGTAGAAGCTGGTGCCATTAGCTTAAGGTTAGACTTACTTTTTTTGCTCAAACAAAACAAATCAGAGCCTCTGCAGAACCTATGTGCATAACGAAAATGTAAACCAAAGAGAAAACGTTTCTTTTTCGAAAAATAAAAGGAAGATTTTCACACAGCGATGGAGCGGCCATGTGAGGGCCTGTAGTGTTTCTGAAATGATGGGGTCACAGATTGCATCAAAAGTGACCCTGCCACACAGCTGGAGTGAAAAACAGTTTGAAAATGAACMCCTTAGGCAGCAAAAAAACAAACTAAAGAAAAACAAACCCAAAAAAAATAATACAAGGCTTTGTTTAACCCAAGAAAGGCTTTTTTTCTTTTCTCTTTACAAGCCTAGAGAAGAAGCTGCATCTCACTTCTTTGACCCCCCTGCACCAGAAGACCAGTCTTCAGTCTACACCGCTGAGCGCACAATACAGTACCTGCAGATTTACATCACAGAAAAATCCTCGTGCAGACACAGAAAAGAGTCAGAGCTGAATAACAAGAGAAACGTGTGTGAAAGGACTGAACCTGGTCAAGAAACACCTCGACTAAAAATAAACATGTTTTACTTATCGGGAGATTATCAACAGTTTCTGACAAAAATAAAAAGTTTAATTTCTTGAAGTGTCAGTTCAGATCATTTGACGTGAGGTTTTATGGAACAATTATGAATATTTATGCCTCCTTAAAGGCCCTGTAACACTATAATGTTTTAGACAACTTATGAAACATTTTTTTTGACTAAATTACTAATAAATTTTATATTTTTGATCAATTTGTTAGCATTAAAGTACTATATGTACAAGTCTAAAAGAGGCTTCCAGTTGATTATGTGTATTTCCATCTTCAGCGTCTTGAAAATTTTTATAAGTTGTATAAAACGTTAGCCTATAGTGTGACAGGGCCTTAAAACAACTCCAATYTTAAAATGCTTTAGTGGTTTAGGGGAAGGGTGCTACTTTATAAACATTTATATAGCTGTAAGTTTCACATTACACTGATATTCTGGTAGAAAAAATATTTTGACATTTCAGATGGAAGTGCTACAGCTAGCCTGCTAGTGCTTCCTGTGACAGGAAGCACTAGCGAGTTAGCTAGCTAGCTGCTATTTGCACTTGCAAAGAAATAACATCAAAATTCTATTTAAATAACTATGTAAAACAAAAGAAACACTTGTTTGAACCACATTGAAACATTTGAGATTGAATTTGCTTTAAGAATACATTTTGTTGTCAGCCATGTTGGAACTAGCTGTTAGCTTATCAGTCAGTTTCTCCAACAGAGCTACCTCCTCCGACATGTGTTGTTTATATTCTGTCCCCACTTTAAAAACATCTGAGCCATTTCTTTAAAATGAAACAAAGTGGATGTGAGGACAAACAAATATTTTGTCGCGGGGTAAATCGTTTTTTTATGAGCGGCTGGTCTCCTCACCTCTCAGCTCCGTTTCACTGCTCAATATTTGATGCCACTGCGTGTGAATTATGGATGGTGCTTATAGAAAATAAAACAAGAGCACAGGTGTACTACTGCAAAAAGCTCAGAGTTCATGTTTTTTTTTTTTTTTTTTTTTTTCTGCAGCTCTGAAAACAACAAGAAGAAATTTTCAGCTACAAGCGCTGCTACACGGGTGCAAAAAGGTCCCGCGAGCCGCCAGACTGAGGTCAGGCTCCTCAGGAAAAATTCCTCCGCACCTAGAAACATAACGAGCACCCCCTGGCCTCTACAAGGTTTATAAATTGATGTTGTGACAGTGTGACTGCTTTTTTTCTTTCTTTCTTTCTTCTAGAGCGCATTGAACCACATTCAGCAAGCATGAGAGGAAAGGAGGCCGGGAAAATTAAAGAAAAAAAATCACTGTCAAGGAAAAATGAAAAACAAGAGTGAAAAGACGATGATAACTCACATGACATGCTCAAAAATTGAGGGCAAACTGTTTCAAAATTGCAGGTTCTTGCAGGTGATTTGGAGTTTCTTTGGAGCAGATGGAAACCTGGAGAAATGTCATTACATGAGAAGTAAATAAAATGAAACCTAATCTTTGCTTCTTCCTGTGCTAAATAAAYATAACTTTCATTTAGATCAAAACACAAAAGCTCAGTTTAGCTTAGAATTTAAGACTGATGAAACTGAAATACTACGACAAAAATCACGTTTCTYAAGAATACAAAAACCCTGCCTTCAACTAAAACAGAAAATAAATGGCTTCATGGTGGGAAATTAAGAGACGGTGTGTGAAAATGTAACACAATGTGCTTTTGATGAAGGGAAAGCTGAGGAATATGGGGCGCCAAGTTTAAAAGAAATGAAAAAAAAAGTCACTAACATATTTTTACTATTATCTCACTTTAGTTTAAAAAAATTCCACTAACATTTTATTGTTGTTTAGCTCACTGTTCTTACATTTTGCTAATTTTTACAAAATGTTAGATTTAAATGTTTAATGTCATATGTAAATATTGGATCCTACATCTAAATGTGTAAATCTACATATTTGTAAAAACTAATTCTTGAATGCTGCAGCTAAATGACAAAGCTTACGTTTAAGAGTTTCAGAATGAAACACAGCCTTTGCCGTTTGTTGACTTTTGTTGTGACATCATCAAACCATGACAAAAAAACACGCTAACCCTGCTAACGCTGCTAATGCTGTTAACCCTGCTAATGCTACTGAATTTAAAAGTTTAATTCAAAATGTGTTCATTGAAAACAATAAGAATAATACCTGTGGTCTGGAAGCTCAAACGCTGGCCACAACTGCAAGTTTGATGTCTTGCAGGAAGGTACTTACTGCGTCAGCAGCGTTAGCAGCATTAGCAGCATTAGCGGCGTTAGCAGCATTAGCAGCATTAGCGGCGTTAGCAGCGTTAGCAGCGTTAGCAGCGTTAGCAGCGTTAGCAGCATTAGCATTTGCTATTGTTTTAGGATGATGATGTTATCACAACAAAAGCTGTGCACAAAGGGCAAAGGCTTTTCATTCTGAAATACTGAAACGTAAAYGTTAACATTTAGCCGCAACATTTACATTTAGATTAACACCTTTAGACGCAGCATTTAAACTTAACATTTAGTAAAAAATTAGCAAAATGTAAGAACAGTGAGCTAAACAACAACAAAATATGGGTGGACATTTTTCAGAATGCTGACAAAAGGCTAAGCTGAATGTGGCGAGTTCAAAGAGGTAAAAGGAAATCTAAAAATAAAATAAAAAGCAAGAGAGATGCAGCTTCATGCATTCAAATAGAGCTTCAAACAGATTGACAAAACCGAAAATATTATCAAGTTATGAACCAAAATCTGATTTTCGATGGAGCAGCAGATCTATTCACCGCCTTCAGCTGCAGCTTCAGTCCTGAACAAAATGCACAACTAAAATCTCTGGATTGAGATTTGGTTTGAAAGAATTCCTGATGTGATTTTGTGCAAGCATCCTCTCTCTGTTTGATTTTGAGTCTCATGTAGAAGCTGTGAGGTCTGTAAATCAAACTAAACCTGGTTCTGTTTGATTTATTTTTTTTCTCAGCCTGACCTCAGATCATTTTTGCTGATTGGAAGTGCGGTACCTCCAAAGCTTTATCTGTAAATGCTTTGGCAGACTATGAGCTTTCATCGTTTCTTTCAATTCTTTTAAATGCTCAGATATGTGAGTTTGCACCATTTGTCCAGATCCTACCATGTACYAATTCGTACACATACACAACCAAATGAAAATATTTTTTTACAAAGAAACTACAGCTGGACACCAAACAGACTGATATTAAGATGCTACAATTACGTTTTTTTAAGTGTTTCCATCGTGAAAGCACATGAACTAAAATCAAACATGGCCACCTGAACAGGAATAGAAACAAACTGCTCTCTTTGCAGAAACACTCTTCATTCAGGCATCAAGTTCATCAAATTATGTAATAGTTACAATGATCCAACAGTGACCGATACAGGCTTATAAATCGTAAATAGATTTTTTTTCTCACTTGTCTCCCAATATGCAGCTAGATCTCTGCAGCTCTAATTTAATGGTTTTTCTTTCCTTCTTTGAAAAACAAAACAGTTCCAACAGAAAACAGAAATTCCAAGAAAATGCGGCAGTACCTACGTTGGGCGAACAGGTGGCGATAATGACATCACTGACATCAAACTACAAAAGAAGAATGTTCTGAGCATAGCTAAAGATTTTTCCGAAACAATTCCTTATTTTTTAATGTCTAACTTTTTGATGTGTGAAAAATAAAGGGAAAAAAGAACAGAATAAAACCAGCTTCATTGTCGAAGTGTGCAACACAAATCACGATTTTTTTCTTATTCTCTCGTTAAACATTAGCTTGACGTGGTAAATTTTTAAGCTAAATTATGTCAAAGATTAAAAAAACTAATTGTGAACATTTTAAGTCTCACACAGAAATTTTTCATTTGAATCTTGATGTTGTTGTTGACGTTAATGTGATCGCCACCTGGTGGTGTGGTGGGGCATCGCAACATTTTTAATGGAACGTCTGCTTTTGTATGGACAGAAAAAAATTGTTTAAAACAAAAGGAAAAAAATATGTGTTTTAAAAAGTTTAAACTTAGTGTAGTTTGGGTTGTATTTCTCTGGGCTGCGACTGTTGGAGACTTGCTGGCAACTGAAAAACTGTGCGAGAAAATGGACAAATTTTTAGTTGCACAGAATTCTGTTTGTGATCAAGCAGCCAGCATGCTGAGTGCCTGTATTTTGCACAACTAGCTTTATAAAATATTAGTTTATATGTATGTGCAGACTTGAAAAACTGTATTAGTCCAATATTTTGTTGCTCACTTTTGCCCATATCTTACCTGCCTCAGCCTACTTTGTACCCAGTTTGGCAGCCATTGTTTACAATCTAATCTAGTCCAGTTTTGACATAAAGAGGCAGATTAAGACCAGTTATTTAATGATCACGTTAGTGTGGCTTTTGGACTGGGACACTCAAAGCTGTAGCCCGGGTGTTTTTTTTGTTTTTTGTTTTTTTTTTAGTCATAGGAGCAAACATAGGTTTGGGCCAAACCTGATCTCAAGCTTGCACTGATGACTGACTACTGGCATGGCAAGTGGTTTGTCGTGCAGATGTGGGCCAGGTCTGGCACTGTTTTTAAGATGGCTCAGTTGGGGTTTGGTTTATGTGGTGCTGGCCCATTGAAAAAACACCTCTAACAAACCACATCTCGGCCACCAAACGTGCTCTTTGTGTCATAATACAGCTCTGGCGCTCTAGAATTTACAAAAACTAAATTGAGAAGGTTTCAGATCACTGTCTGACTATGAGAAGATTTGTCTGTCTGATTTTTTGACGTGTTCAAAATTCAAGCAACAAAACTGTGAATCACAAAGAAATTAAAGAAGGATTTGAGCATTTTTGGAGATTTCTCTCATAAATGTTCACTGACAAGTTGCCAACGCTCGCAGCCTAATGAGAAATTAACAACAGGGCCTAAATTCCACTGTGTGAATGTAAAAAATGTCACTATACAATAAAAAAATCAACTTGAGTTCCATATGTTTTAGCATTTCTTCGTATGGACTGGAACACTTAAAATTATAGAGATGTTAACAGTCCTATTACACGTTTTCTGATAGGACTGGGCTGAAAATAGTCGTGTCAAGTGTGTTTTTTCTTTTGCTTTGTTTTTTTCCTGAACATTAACCAAAGACCTGTAAAGAGAGAAAAGTCACACACACACACAAACCCACAGGACAAAAAGTGAAGAGTCACTGAAAACTACTGTAAAGCGAGTGGTGATAAAAACATCTGTCTGCAACAAACACACACGCAGAAAATTTGCAAAAATCTTTTCTTTTCTTTCCTTTTTTTGCGTGGGTGAGTGATATCACTTCCCATCGAGTCTTTTTTTTTTTTACTGTTTTGTATCGTTGTGCTGTGGCACAAAACGGCGCTACCGGAAAGCAACCCCCCCATCACTTAAATCCTTCCTTGGCCTGTCCGCAGCTGCTCGTGTGGCAGACATGTGGCAGGGCGACATGCGGAGGGGACGCCCTCGCGCAAGTCATCGTCCCCTAGTGCCTAAAAGCAAAACGTGCTACTTAGGAAACTGTTTTCTTCCCACCTAGATCTGCCTCCTTTCTGTCCAGCCTCATGTACGGCTCGAAGGCCGAGGAGCCGCAGCCGTAGGTGGACGTCAGTTCGTGGTGAGCGCCCCCCAGCAGGGGCATGGAGAAGCAGAGGGAGTGGGGGGGTGGGACGCCCAGCCGCGGAGACGACGGGGTGCCGCCCAGCGACGGCAGAGAGAGCCCGAACGTGCCCCCCGGTAGGGAGCTGGGAGGAGTGCTGCTGCTGATCCCAGGGGAGGTGGAGGAGCCCCCGCCTGGGCTCCCCAGCAGGGAGCCGTTCGTCGAGTGGGCCGGTCCCAGGAGGGAGTTGGGCGGGGGAGCGGGACCCGACAGGAGGCGGCCCTGCTCCAGGAGGCGCAGGATGTTGCAGGTGGCCAAAGACTCTGACGTGGAGGAGGAGCGCTTGTCTGAGTCCTTGGTGGTGTCCTTCTTCTGTTTGGTCCGGCGGTTCTGAAACCACACCTTGACCTGCAGAAACACAACCAAACACAATCCTGAGACACGCAAAGGGACTTCTTTGGTTCTCTGAAAAGCTTTTTAGTCACTGAGGCGGTGATGCCAAATTGAAACGACTTCAACATGTTTTTTAAACAGATGCAAACATCTGAAGACAAACTTTGAAGAGAGTTGTTTTATAACAGCAGTGAGACACTTCAGTCTAGGCTCCACTTGAACCAGTTCGAGAAGGGGGCTCTGCAGTCACTAAGTGGGAGTTTCTTGGGTGTGGGCGTGGTTTAGGTAAGTCGTGATTGGTCGTATTAAAGATGCGATGTAACCATGTAAATATAATTTAACAACTTCAAATTTCATGCAGCTAGCACCTTCCTGTCTCAGGTTCTGATTAATATAAATGGTTAGGTCAGGGCTGCTTTGACCAGCTGCTCAACGTTCAACCAACCAAACAGTTATGGCTTCTGCAAAACCCACCGGATACAGTCAATCTGATCAATCACAGTTTATTACCCACACATCAAGAAACTCCCACTTAGTGACTGCAGAGACTTGGTCAGTTCTGTCACCATTAAAGTCATATAAAGAGTTTTCTACAACAAGTAAAATGTTAATTGTTTAAACCTCACTTCATATGATCTGAACCAGGCTTTTGGGTTGAATCTTGGAAAAAGAAGTCAACCATTCAGGCATCCCCGACATCACTTACGGAAGTTTAGTAAACTATGAATGGACCAAAGGCGAGGCTTGTGACAACATGAGCTGCTGAAGCTGTGACATCGCTACACCTGGTTTAAACTCAACAAATTACTGTTAAACTTGGACAAAACAAATTGTATGATATTTGCAAAGAAACAAAAAACTGTTGATATTCCATTTAGAGTTGGTGGTGTAGAGATCAGTAGAGTCAGTGAGGTAAAGTTTTTGGGTGTCATCATTGATGAGAAACTAACATGGAAACCTCATATAAATTATTTAAGAATAAARCTAGCAAAACCTATTGCATTGCTCTACAAAGTAAGGGACTTGTTCATTGATAAAGCTCTGTATATTTTATACAGTACATTAATTGTTCCACACTTGGTCTATTGTGTTGAGGTATGGGGAAAGGCAGGTAAGACTATTACAAATCCTGTTTTTATTTTGCAAAAAAGGGCTATAAGAGTCATCACTCGAAAAAATTACCTTTATCCCTCAATATATTATTTTGTAAAGTGAAGTTGATGAAGTTCTATGATTTGATTGATTATAATATTTTGTTAGTTAAAGCACACCGAAATGTATTACCTTTAAACGTTCAGATAAACTTTACAAAGAGAATAAGCTGTTATAAACAACATGCTTGAAAGAACGATGCACCTCAGCTCAAGGAGTCAGATTGTGGAATGATTTGGAAAACGATATTAAAAATGCCGCAACAATATGTATGTTTAAGAGAATGATAAAGACTGGACTGTTAAAAAAATATGAAATGGTTTAATGTGCAGACATTCACTTGGTTGTTCTAGAAAGTTTCAATGTTTTGTTTTATTTTAGTAACTGAAAAATCTTTATAGTTTGCGTTTGTATTTGTAAAAAAGGGGCAAATATTATAAGATTATTTTCTTCTCTCTGCCACCTTTCATTTCATTTTATTTGTGTTTCTTTTTATTGTACGTAGAAATTGTTTTTTATGTTTTATGAAATGAATAAAGTTTAACATCATCATCATCATTACCTGTTTTTAAAGCAATGGAGCAAGCACACAGTATGTGCCGTACCTGATGGCTTGTCTTTGGCTATCCTTAAAGAGTAACTTACCCCAAAATTAACTTTTTTTAGCTGATAAACTGTCTAGAATGTGTCTAAAATGTTATAT
>NW_013952884.1:203921-208729 GCF_001266775.1 Austrofundulus limnaeus
CCCCGCAGTTTATGAAAGTTTACAAAATTTACGGGCAGATATTATGAGATTATTTTCTTCTCTCTGCCACCTTTCATTYCATTTTATTTGTGTTTCTTTTTATTGTACATAGAAATTGTTTTTTATGTTTTATGAAATGAATAAAGTTTATCATCATCACCTCCTCTATCCAAACCGGTGCTTGGATAGATGAGGCGTGTCTTCCTCTGGCTTCATAAAGTAATTGCCGTCTCCCCCCGCAGTTTATGAAAGTTTACAAAATTTACGGAAAGGAAAACTTAGTTACTGAAATGTCTGTTCTCTGATCTCCTCAAACTCGAAGATTGGAGCCCTGAGGCRACGTCAAGCTAAAGATCTGAAGTATACTTTGTACGTCTGTTAAGGTTTTATTATGAAAGATTAACTTTAATGAGGGGTCCAGAAGGGAAACCTTTCTGATTGCATATCTAACAACAATAATACAGTGTATATTTCTTTTCTTAAACAGTGATATCAATCCTTAACGTTAAATAAATGTAACAGCAGAAAGTACCCTCCTACAGTGCAGTTATAACTGCATGAACTTCCATTCCAGGCCCTCCGTCACGATCGCAAATTTAGGAGCTTTACATCACGAGCCATCGCACCGCCAGCTGCATGTGGAGCAGAAGCTCAGTGAACTCTGCCTGTCCCTGTTCTCCATCTTTAATTCATGGAGCGTGGCGTAGCTTTACTGCATGTGGACAGCTTGCATAGGGAGGGAAGTTGATCGGAGAGGAATCACGTGCGCTGACCTCGATACAGAGACCTCTGTGCGGAGTCAGTCCATCTCACAGTGTAGACGATTTAATATTCTTATTAGCAGATCAAATAGTGACAAAAACTTTTTTATTAGATGTGAGAGAATCTTTAGATTTCTGTAGCATTCGTTTTGAAATATTAAACATYTATCATTACATAGTAAAATACAACATTTAGAAAATCAGTATTGAATTAGACCACTGGGAGGAAACTGCTGTAATCAGTTGTTGGTTCTTTGGATTAGAGTGGGTTCATTAACACAACTGATCCAAGATGTCCAAAACTGTTTCCAAAACTTATTTTAAATTGGCTCAAACAACAATCCTGTTTGTATTTGTTTACTTTTATTTCCTATAACAAAGTGTTTGTTACACAAGGGGGCCAAAATTTAAAACCCGGTCTAAGCAAAGGATCAATGAAGAAATGTCATATAAAACAATGCAAATTAACTTGCATTTGTATTTATTTTGTAATTATGTTTTATGTAGCATTTTAAAAAAATTAAAAAGACATTTGTTATGATTTGTGTCTGTGTTAATGTTTTATTTTCGTTTCTGTCTTGTCATCTGTTTTCTTCCTCCTGTTTGCCTTTGCTCCAGCCCCGCCCACTCTCACCTGCTCCTCATGTTTCTCTCCCAGGTGTTTCCTGTTTGTGCTCGTTAGTCTCACCTTTATATTCTTTGTCTTCACTTCCCTGTCTGATCATTGTGCTGTTCACAGCCTCTATGTTTACTGCCTTGCCTTACCTTGCCTTGCCTTGCCTTACCTTACCTTGCCTTGCCTTGCCTTGCCTTGCCTTGCCTTGCCTTGCCTTACCTTACCTTACCTTACCTAGCCTTACCTTGCCTTGCCTTGCCTTGCCTTGCCTTGCCTTGCCTTGCCTTGCCTTGCCACGCCTTGCCACGCCACACTAAACCAAGTGAGTTTTTGAGCTGCCCTGTCAGCAATTTTTGTTTAATAAATCTTTATTTTTTTCCTTTTTGAAGCTGCCTGCACCCTGGGTTCATTTTTACCAATTCGTAACAACATTAGCAAAAATTCGTTATGCCTCACTCTCTACCAAAATCTTCTTTTATTTTTATTTCTTAGAAGCATATTTCATCACAATCTAGCAAATCAGATTAAAAAAACGAGAACCCTCACTAAAAATTCAATAATTTGACTTTAAAACAAGAAAAAAAAAATACAGCAAAAGATATATCAAGTCGACGTTTTCCCCACCTAAATCAAAGATTACTGAAAAATTTGTTATTTTCCTTGGCTTGAAAGTTGGCCAGCTGTCATGAGAAGAATCACTAAATACAAAAATAAAAAGTGAAAACTATTCCACAATTAAAGTTTTACCTTTGGGGCCGGATAAAATGTGAACRAGGGTCAGGTTTGGCCCGCGGGCCTTGAGTTTGACACATATGTTCTAAAGCAGTGGTTCCCAGAGTTGGGACTGAGACCCCACTGTGAGTCCTGAAACATCAAGATGAGGTCTAGAAAATAAAAATGCTACAGTTGTTTGTATTAGTTATTACAAATGCGTTGTGTTTTAAAAAGTACAAAAGAAGCATCATCACAATTGTTACTAAGCTCTAGTTTATTTGATCTGACAGCAATGTTAGCACATAAATAAAAGTGCAGAGGTCTCTGCTGCTGTTTAGTTTGTGGGTCATAAGCTCAAACGTTTGGGAGCTGTTGTACTGAACTATCAGGAATGATGTCTTCTTCTTCTTCATATTTTTTATTGGCGGTTGGCAAACAACTTGTGGTGTGCATTACCGCCACCTACTAGAATGGAGTGTGGGTCAAAATGCTCTGTCTCTATTATTACTATGCCTCTTTTTTTTGTACTTGTATTTGTTACATTCTGAATGATGTCGTCTTCTCGTTTCATCAAGCTTAGCAGCTGTCTGTGACGTGGTAATCAGGCCAGCAGGTGTAAACCATCATCTCACCGCACTCTGAAGGCGAGCTCAGCAGGCAGCTGGGTCATGTGAGATGATGGGTTAGCTTACTGACCACGATACAAATAATGAGATCGGGGAAGATTCCCCAGCTCAGAGGAGAGAGAACCGAGGGCAGTGAAAACACACAAAGCAAGCAAAAAGCAGAGAAGAAGAGATTTCTACGTTTCCCGATCGTTAGTTCACGCACGACCTCCGAAAAAAAGATCTCCACGTGCTCTTTACTCGTGTGCCATGGGTTTTCCAGAACACCCACATCTTATAAAAGGCTTTCACAGCAGATAAAACTCCCAGCCAATCCGTTTCTTTTATCCCCACGCTGTGGGAGGGGCTCAGCCCTCTGCTCACATTGCAGTCCTCCCATCCATCGCTGAAAATAAAAAAAAGATGTAGAGAGAAAAGAGAAAAAAAACCTGATGGTGTTTCGCAGGGATTTTATTAGAGGGTTGGAAATGATGAGTAGCGAAGAAAGCAATACTGCTTTTGGTACATCTACACTATTGCACGCAAATCCTTTTTAATGGGATCCAGGGTTCAGAGCTGGGGCAGAGATTACCGAGGGAGATCTGGATCTGAAGTGACCTGCATTTGCCCCGGGCTTCGCCCTGTGGCCTGCTCGGGCACGGTTAGCAACAGCCGTACAGTGAAAAATGTCACGGCTGCGAAACTTTAGAAATAACAACTAAAATTCAGATTTCTTCAACCTTTTTTGGGGGGTCAGTCATTAGATGATGGTCATCAAGCAGTATACAACCAACAAGCCAAAACTGGCTGCTTTTTACAAGAAAAATCTTTGCTAATTCCCTACATATTTACCTCCAAAAAAGGCATTAAATATGTATTTGTAGCTCATATTRCAGGACTAAACGTCTTTAAATATATGTGTGGGCAGAAAAAAATCTGCATATTTATTTACTAATTCATAAATAAACCATAAGAAAATCAAATGTTTCAATTAATTTAGTCTCTTCACTAAATGTGGATGTTTAAAGGTAATTATAATTATAGAATAGAATAGAATAGAATAGAATAGAATAGAATAGAATAGAATAGACACAGCCTATATTGTCCCACGCAGGGAAATTCAGGTGTAGCAGCAGCAGCAGGTACATACATCAAACCAGAAAAAAGTTTATTGCTATGTTACAATATCAATTGTAGCAAAAATAATAGAATTAAAGATAGTAATAATAAAAAATAAACATAGAACAAAATCTAAATAAGAATGATAATTACTGTACCGGACTATCAAGGTGAAATTAGATAAAAATAAAAGTAAAAGCAAGACACTGTGCAGAAAAATGCACAATTACAGAAAATAGCAGTCATGACAGACTTGTGCAAAATGAGTCGAACTCAGTCATTAAGTCTAGTGCAGGAATAAACAGTGAACAATTATTATTATTGTTTATTATTTGTGTAATGATTGAGAGGTAGAGTTGTTTGATGTGCAAACACAAACTTGGATGCTTGTCATGATTGTTGCGAGCGGTGATGGTTATAAAGTCTTACAGCTGATGGGAGGAATGATCTGCGGTAACGCTCCTTTGTGCATTTAGGATGCAGCTCCATTTTGAAGCTCCATCCTCAGTTCATGGTTGACAATGGATTTGAAAGATGCCTGAAACTTCCAGTATTGTTCATATGTTCATTGTCCATCTAACCAGTATCGTTCATATTCAAAAGACTCTAAAATGTCAACGTTTTACAGTATTTGATGGTATTACTGTGTGCGACCGCGCCATTTGTCAAATGAGTCGACCTCCTGCCTCTTTTTAATAAACACAGGTGGGATTTTAACAGGAGGTACTCATAATGAAAACGACAGGGTCGACCTTGGACGTGGGGTGGGGGGGGTTAAAGTCGTGGACACGATGTAGATGGACACACACGTAAACACACACACTGTCAGGGTACTCGCCAACCAATCAGAGGCATGCAGTGTGGACCCGATGCAAGCGGGCAAACTGGGCCAGAGGTAGAAAGGTTAAGCCAGATCAAGACGGAGTGTACAGACCAAGTTCGGTGTGTGTGTGTGTGTGTGTGTGTGTGTGTGTGTGTGTGTGTGTGTGTGTG
>NW_013952884.1:209885-213445 GCF_001266775.1 Austrofundulus limnaeus
TTTATTTATGTTTGCTTGTAATGATGGACAAAGTGAGAGAAAGGAATACAGCTTTAAAAAATATCTGGAAAATGAAAGTTTAAAGTGGTTCTGTTAGACTTTTTGTCATTTGCATAAACATGTTTTAATTTTATTCTTGTCAGAAATCAATCAACCTCATACGGTTTTCCCTTAGTTCTTCAAATTTTGCCTTTAAGGTAATTTTGTTATTTTATAATATTAATAATACTAATATATTGATATTTTGGTAATTTTGATCGATTTTTGCTTCTGTTTAGCGTGGTCACAGTTGTAGACAGGACATACGCCGGGCTGGACCGTCCAAATTCACAGCCACTGTTTTTCCGCTCTTCACGGTCGACCAAAGACTCGACCCCTGAGTTTGAACACAGAGATGAACCAAAGYGTGTATCATGTTGATTAGTATCACAAAGGTCCAGTGTAGACCCAATGAGATCTTATTTACAGTCAGAAGGTTATAAAAACATGCCTATCTGCAGGGACGGCTCATGGCGTAGGCTGTATAGGCAAACCCTAAGGGTGCCGTCCATCCAGGGGGCGCCACAAATGTTTCTAAATTTTTATCAGCGTATAGTTGATTTAGTCTGTAGAGTAATCTCTGGTTACTCAAGTTTATGAAGGTAACTTGTTCTGTTACTACATGAGGTTTTATATGGTGCAGTGGATGTTTCGTGATAAATGATTCAGTCAAGACTACTGATGCAAGTTTGAGGTAGATTTTCAGTATTTTGTTTTTAAATGCATTCTACTATTTTACTTGGAAAATCTGGTCTCTAAAGATAAAAATAATATCAAAGAGAAAACTATTTAATTTGGTACATAAATAGATGYAAATTAGCAGTGAGATTTAGAAAAGTGAGCATGGGGAACCACCTGAAATGGGAAGATCCGGCCCTGGTTACTGTGTAGACATGGATTGTCGGGTTAACTGTCTCTGATTACATCAAAGAGATAAGAGTATAAGGACCAGAGGTGCCACTCTGAGAAGGAGTGAGATCTGAACTGTCTGAACCTGTTTTCCTCAATCCAACAGCCTACCTTACCAAATACAAGACAAATAATATTATCACGTAATAAACAAGAAAGAACCATGGATTAAAGTCGTCTGTGATTGATCTTAAAGTGGAACCCTCAAACGTTACGTTAGCACCACAGTTACAAAATCTCCTCGTTCTGACGTCGGCTTATTAACAAAAACCCGTCGTGCGAGAGCAGCTCCTGTTCCTGCAGAACCAAACTCCTTCCTGTCCTCATTCCCTGACCTCTTCAGCCACCTGGCATCGAGCTTCTTAACAAAACAAAACCCAAAATCAAACGAAAGGAAAAAAAAAACTTTTAC
Organism: Austrofundulus limnaeus; assembly: GCF_001266775.1. NCBI lineage: Eukaryota > Metazoa > Chordata > Actinopteri > Cyprinodontiformes > Rivulidae > Austrofundulus > Austrofundulus limnaeus. The sequence goes on from NW_013952884.1 coordinate 211,246, forward strand.
AGTGTCATCGTGATCATCACATTTCTACTGACCTCTAAACCTCGCAGCCAGTCCGGTCATGGTTCAGCTGGGGGTTAACCCCGTCTTACCGAATGGCTGGTAGATATGGCTGACTAATCCTCCTTAGTGCAAAAGCACTTGGGACTGTTATGAAGCCCCATCGCTCCCTCCATCCTTCATCCCTCCATCCTTCTCTCGTTTCCCACCTCCTCATGTCTGTGTCCCCTCCACCTGGCTGAACCGTGTCTGGTTGGACCTCCTTTTTCATTTGAAAAAAAGTAACCAGAGACAAACCTAAGCAGAAATGAATTTGTGTCTTTGTCACATGTGATAATTAACTATACTAACCTGTACTTGAATTTAAAGCCACAGCTGGTAAAAACAGGAGTACAGTACTTTTTTATTCTTTCGCTGAGACCTGTGCACAAAATATTTTATAATTGTTTATTTTTATATTTCTGTGTCATGTTTTTAGTTTAGAAAATTAAAAATTGTTGATTTTAGTAGTAAAAATATTTACCAAATCTCATCATTATAAAATATTAAGCAACAAGAACTTTGTTTAAATTATTTTGAGGATTTTTATTAAAATTAGATACAAATTGCTCCTAAATTAAAGTCAAAACTGAGTATTTTCTGTGACTGAAAAATTAGGAAAGCTGAATAATAATGAGCTTTTTAGCCTTAATTCAGAAAACCAGTTTTCAGAAAGATTTACTATTTTTTTGTTATTAAATATAACCTGATTAATTAAAATGATGTGAAAAATATATTATTTTACAGTAGTTCCGAGTTATAAATGACTAATATCTTACCTGCAGTAGATGGCTCTTCGAACAACCTCAGATTAGAGAAATACTTTTGTTTGGCAGTTTTAATGAACATTTAATGACTGGTTTGATAGAATTGTCAATTTTACATTTTACATATTTATTCTGGCATGAATAAGTTTCTACCACTGGAGATGCTAAAGGCTAGCTGCTATTTGCATTTGTAAATATTACAGTGTTTTATGTAAGTAATTGTTTCATAAAGCAGCTTTGATATAATTCGCTGTGGAAAATTTTTGATAATTGTTTGAATAAAAGCTGCAAACTGTTTTGGTCTTGGTCTCACTCAGACTAGACATCAAAGCTGAACTGTATTTTTACAAACAGAGATGGTTTTATGTGTAATTTGCAGCAGGTCAATTATTAATCGTTTATATTTCTACAGAACGGTACTTCAGAAAATATGAACTGCTGTTTTAACGTTTTAGAGGGGAAAAATTGTACTTTAGACTGACGGCTGTTTTCTAAAACAACACATTTTTACCCATAAACCATCTTGTTGTGGCCAGCGCTGTTGTGAATCTCAAACTATTCTTGTTTTTATTCCCTTCTCTCTGACAGAAGCAGAGAAAGTCATTAAGGATGAGGTTAAGTAAAAAGACTTAATTATGCTCCTCTGATTATCTCATCAGTTGATTAGATAATCAGAGCCTCACAGGTTTGTTTCGGACCATCACCAAGTCAGACAAAAGTTCCTGTATTAAACGTGACGCTCTGCCTCCTCTGACACAACGAAGGGCACAAAGGCAGTGTCTGTCTCTCCGACTGTCTGTCTGTCTGTCTGTCTGTCTGTCTGTCTGTCAGGATCCCTTCCTGTTTCTTTCTGTACTCTGAGTGTGGAGGACAATCTTGGTACTGTCCGGTCTCCTCCCTCCTACATCTGCATGGCTGGACGCCACAGCTGGCTCCTCTGTGCTCCAGACGAGTGGCCAGACACCGTCTGTCTGGGTCGTCCTGGAGGACAATACGCACAACGAGGGCATTGACTGTAGATTCACACGTAAACACGCATCATCTTGTACCCCATTTGCTGTTGTGTTGCAGAGGGAGACGGAGACGAGGGGACGTCTGGGATCCACGTTTAGATACAGTCAGGGGTGACTTTAAATTTACTCTTAAAAACATTGGACTAATTTTACTTCCTGGTTCTATTCACCACGACAGCAGGTACTCTGTACAAGTCCAAACTTTTCTCAACTTTATTAATGGGTTTGCAAACTGAGGGACATCCTCATCCATGGAAACACATTACGTTCAAACTAAAAGAAGTATTTTAATGGGCTCCAACTGTTGGTGTTCCAAGCATACAGTGGGTAAAATCAGTATTGAACACGTCACCATTTTTCTCAGTAAATATATTACTAGAGGTG
>NW_013952884.1:216125-217492 GCF_001266775.1 Austrofundulus limnaeus
GTATTTTACACTTTTATTTCATGTTGCTAAATGTTGTAGTGTATAGTATTGTTAATACCTGCCACTTGTCCCTATTCAAATAAACAATAAATGAAATGTTTGTCCTTTTGACACTTTATATTTTGGAATAAAATTCTTGTTTTGTTTTGTTTTTATTATGCATTAATGCACTTCCATAAATGTTCAAGTTTARGTATTAATATATCCATATATGTATTATTATAGCTAGGATTTGGAAAAAATGTAGAATACATTACGGTTGTTGAGCTCATTCATTTCCTGTTGGTGCGYTGTGATCTTTGTAGAYTGACTTTGGCAAAAATAGACGGGTTGATTTTTGTTGGATGACCGTGTGCACACCACCCTGTGGGTGTAATGTAACTTGCTTCTGCTGACCATTAAGAGTTGGATTTTACTACAAAGCGGACGCAGTGTTAATCTGGGGGGAATCCCAGGTTAATTTAGTCGCTTTTTGTTGTGCTGCATTTTCGAACATGTTGGAGCCGACTTTGCACAACAAATCAGTTTCTAATATTCACAGAGAAGTCACAGGCAYCTTGAACGTCTCAAACTTCCTCAGTTAAGGTTTTTTTAATTCTACAGCTGAAGATTCTTGTCAATCTGTATGGATCTGATGAACGTTCAGTCAAAATTCACCAGTTTGTGCAAACAAGTCATTTGTTGTGACTTTTTTTCTGTCTAACTAGTCCCTAATGGTCGTAGCTCAGAGATCTTCCTTAACTAATCAGTTTTCCTGGAAACTGCATCACGGTTCTGAGAGGAGATCATGGAGCTCATTCTTGGATCATGGCAAGGTTTGGACGGAATTAGAAAGCTTTACCCCGGGAAGGAACGGAAATGTGAAAAAAACATTCTCAGAAAGCTTTTACTTCATGAAACAGATTCAGTACTTTTCTCTTTGTTCAAATAAAGAACCTTTTACCACAAACATTACCTTTAGATTCTTTAAATATGGACTACAGTTTACAAAACAATAACATTGTCCTCTGTGTGACTACAGAGGGCCATTTGGCTTTTGGACCAATGTTTTCCAAGATGGCCGCCACAGCTAATTAACTTTACCAGCACAAAAATGTTGACAGTCACTTTTACACAAATGCAGATAAATTTTAGTAGAAGCTGAGACTCTTCCCAAACACTGAAAGATCACACAAAAACTTTAGTCAAAACTTTCTGTTTGTGGAGTCAGCCCTGTCTGTCAGCTAAATATCTCACAAACCACTGGACAAGTTATAAAGGGATCCCCGATTGGTTAGACTTTAATTGGTAAACATTTATTTTAACTGTAAAATAAAGACTGTAAAAATACTGTAGGCTATTTAGTTTTGTAAATTTTTAAAAATATA
>NW_013952884.1:218152-219409 GCF_001266775.1 Austrofundulus limnaeus
GTCATCATTTACCCAGAATGCTTTGTGTTTAAATAAAATGGCCCTGTCCGTGTAATATATTTTTAAACTTTTAGTTTAAAAATTATAAAAACTAAAAAGCCTAAAGTATTTTAGTCTTTATTTTACAATTAAAATATATGTTTATTAAATAAAATTTAATGTTACAACTAATCGGGGATCCCTTTAATGAAACACTCAGATATTTATCATTGGATTTATTTCTACAGCTGTGAGTTGTCACCTTTTTAGACCCTCTCTGCAGGGGTCTCATCCCTGAAGAAGAGAGTGGATATGACTTGCGTGACAGTTTGGGACAATGTCGCTCCAACATCACGAGGCAATGGTTTGTGTCTCACAACAGGATGCTGATGGAGTTCCTCTCATCCTACTCACATTCCTTAACCCCACAGATGAACTGTTCTCTGCATGGAGATGAAACTTCTTTGATCTCCAGCACTGCATGTACATTTCTTCTTTTTGTTATTTTTTTCTTTGAGCTCTGCAGCACTTCCTTTCCTTTCTGTATCACAAGGACACGTCTGTCAACAAACTACAATACAAACATTAAAAGCAATCAATCTGCCACAATTAGTTTGCAATATTTGTCATCAAAAACGTAGCCATATTTACATCAGAACACCCTCCAGAGTTCACTGTCATATTGACAACAAGACTCAGCAGATCAACTCTTATCTGTACACAATGACACAAAGACCAGACCTGGCACTGACACAGAKGTTTCATTTTGAGAGATGAACGAAGGATTTTGAGCAAAAAAACTGAGTTTTGCAGGTAATCCATGGCGTTTGGCTTTGTGTACGAATTGTTTTGAGAAATGCACTCACTGTTTTTCAAACGTCGAACACGATTTGAGAAATGCACTGAGAGAAACAACGATGCTCGCCTGTGAAGCGACAGGAAGAACAAGGAGCGCTGACAGGAAGTTAAAGCAGAAGAGCTGCCTCTGAAGCCTGAGACTCTAACCTGCAGCTGTGCAGCCAGGAAGATCTTTTCACAATAAGAGCTGGGGCCTCTGCAGACAGCCAGCAGTTCTGTGCAAACGGCCAATCATTTAGGATGAAGTGGAGTATTTACCCCCACCCCCTCCCTGCTGCGTTTCCCTGTAGCGGAGAGCCACCTGCCGGGACGAACGGAGAGCTCTGATCCGGGATCACTCTAAGACTCGTGGACATTATGGACCGAGTCATGGCTGCAGACTGCAGGACTCTTTTTCTGCTAAAATGACCAGATGAAGCC
>NW_013952884.1:222704-223881 GCF_001266775.1 Austrofundulus limnaeus
CACACACACACACACACACACACACACACACACACACACACACACACACACACACACACACACACGTTTCAGAGTGTTTTTAACATTTGTCTTCCTCCCAGCAGCAGTGAAGTTCCTGTTTGAGTTTATAGCTGCAACAAGTGGTTTGAAACAGGTCAAGGCCTCGCCTGCACCACACACTCTCACCATGTTTTAAACCCTTAAAATCAAATAAAGTTTCACCATTTAAAAAACATAAAAACTTTAACATTTTATTTTGTGCAGGTTGAAAAGTTTTTCTTATAAATTTGGTCACTTTTATAGATGCATTTTTCTAATGTTTTTGTGTTACAATATGAAATTACAAGTTGTTTAATGAGACGAAGCCAGAGCAATACATTGATTGAGTTTATAAGATTTTATAATTTGTCACTGAAAATTGTGATTAAACAAGAAATATCTACAAAAACTCAAGTGGGATTTCAAAAAGGTCAGGTTAACCTTGTATTTTTTATTATTTTTTAGTTGTAATTTACTTTTAAAAACTGTAAAAAGCATCTCTTAGAGCAGTTTATTGTCTGTGTGCTGTTTTTATTTCTGCCTTTGCTGCACAAGCAAGTGAGCTTTTTTATGAGGGGTGATTTCTAAATACGTCTTTTATTTTCTTGTCGTCRGTGAGACTAAATTAGATGCAGCGGTGACGCATCAGCGTGTTCACACTGTCAGCGTCATCCATATCCCCCTCCACAATAAAAGCTTCCTGCAGAATAGCCATGGTGCTGAATGAGTCAGAGACAGATTCGTTTCTCCAACCTTCAGCCTCAGGGCTGTGTTCATGTGGTTATGTGGCGCATTTTATTTTAATTTTTTCTAATCCTGAATTTTGAAAAATGACTCAACCAAACGTTTTTGGGCAAAACGTATCAGGGGTTTTGACTGGCTGAGAGGCTAATTAAAACATTTTGAACATACAAATCCTTTTAAATAAACACCTTCGATCCTGAGAGCTACACATAATCTGTATTGGTTATTTTGTCTGTTAGCTAACTGGCTAAAGATAATTTCTCTTGAAGCATTTTTATGAATGGTTTGTACTTTTAGGCCCTCTTTTGTGACTTTTCCTATTAGTTGTTGCAGAGTTTGGTGTAAAAGATTGATCTTTGGTAGGTTTTTGTTTCATATAAGCAACTCAGTGTCC
>NW_013952884.1:224796-226732 GCF_001266775.1 Austrofundulus limnaeus
ATTTTAGATCCAAACAAAGTTTTTGAAAACACAAATTATTAATAAAAGGACATCGTTAGTCTGATAATGATGTGTGAGATTACCAAAAATACCGAGTCAAGGAGGAGTTTCACGTTTCCTTCCGAAACTYCTGCTTCACTATTATATGACACGTGGCCTTGCCATAGCCTCCCCGCGCCCCCCTCCTCCTCACCTGTGTTTCTGACAGGTTGAGCTGCCGGGCCAGCTCGGTGCGCTCGCGCCCCACGACGTACTGACACCGCTGGAACTCCAGCTCGAGGCGGTACAGCTGCTCCGCCGTGAAGGAGGTCCGGGTCCGCTTGGGCCGGTCCAGGTCCAGGCCCTTGGGCAGGACGATCTCCCGGATGGTGCCCTTGGCGTCTGATGGTGGCGTGAAAAACACAGAGAGGCGCGAGTCACAAAAATAATTTTTTTTTTAAAAAAAACCAGGATATTTACGCGTGAATAATCTTGTTTTATTTTTCACCCTACTTGCAGGCTGCTGGACTTCAGGCCTAAAGAAACCAAACTGAGATAAAAGCGTCATTTAATGACGTTAGAACGACTTTAAAGTGATATCAGTTAAAACTCATCACCTGTTGGTCATTATTAATTAGTCCCATTACTCTCCTTTCATCACTCATTCAATCTTAAGGCCGAATGAGGGAAAAAAAAAACTGACGCCCTGATGGCGCCAAWACTCAAATATCTGACTGAAAACACAACAATGTCCCTCCTGCTGCCCCACTGCCTGCAGCTGACAACCAACAAGTGTTTCCTGTTTGGAAACATCAGGACAGATGCTTTATTATCATAAAAATATTCTTATTGCTTTTCTATGTTTGAATGTTTATTCTTATTGAAAGTGNCTTCAGGGGTCAATAATCACGATTGTTGTGGGATTATTTGTCTGAATTGGGATTACTGTTTAATTATAGCTGATTGCAGTTTCATATTCAAATACACATTTATTTATAAATATACCTCAGACAAATATGTGATGACAGTATTAATTGGATATGATGTTATATTACAAAATCACAATTATTGCCCGGTTATAGTAACAATATACTGTGATCGTTGTGTCATAGTTTCAACTTATTGTTATTCTATATCTCTGCAACAGCAAATAATAAGGTTAAAATAACTGTTAAATAAATATAATGATGATTATATATGTACAACAGTGTGACAACAAATATGTTTATAAATGCACGTCTGTAAATAGATAAGTGTGATTATTGATTGCACAGTTTATCAATGTTAACACTTGTTGCACAAATACAATATTTATGATGTGTTAATATTTGTGTAAGTATATTGTAATTAGAATGATTATATCTTTTAAAACAGCATCTGATTTGTTGGATTTTATATTCTTTTGTCTTCTCTTCATAAGATAAACAAGTCTGATAAATCTGAACTAAGTGCAATAAATAATAATTCAGGACTTTGTAAAGTTTGTAAAATCAGAAGTGAGTCAGAAAAGAAGGAAAATCATCGGATTACATTTTTTACATGAAAGTGTTGTGTTGAACTCCGTTCACGGTTTGTTTGTTTGTTTGTTTGTTTTTTTACACCTTTAGCTGCAGTTTGTTTTTCAAAGACAAAGATGTGCAAAGCTTGTTTTTTCCCCTTTGTGTTTTTTTTTTAATCCTTTTTCTTCCAGGTGACAGAAGCAGCTGCAGTTCGTCTCATTTTTGAACATGAAATAACTTGTTTTGYTCTTGTTTCCATCTTGTTTCTAAGCAGTGAGTCTGTCCTTTTAAACTCCACATCCAGTTTCTGTAAATCCAGCTCGTGCTGCAGTTAAAACTCTGCATCTCCTGGATACAAAGTCTGTGCGTCACCTGCAGCCTGCAGCCTGCAGGAAATAAAAACAGTTTATTCAGACACACACACACACACACACACACACACACACACACACACACAC
>NW_013952884.1:227900-242034 GCF_001266775.1 Austrofundulus limnaeus
ATAATAAATACATGCGAATATGGGTTCATGTACAGTTTCTGTCCCATCATGTGAACGTTTCTGCCTCTGAAATAAGCACCAGGGCTACGTCTATTTGCTGGTGTTCGAACTGGAGGCGGCCGCAACAAAAGCAAAAAGGCGCATCTGAAGGCGCAAAGGCTGCGCTGAAACAACTGAAGTTTGAAGGGCAGCTGACTGAATAACATCACCGTGTTTCTTAAAATATGACTTTTAGCTTTAAATTAAATTAAGACTTGAATTCCTTCCCTGCAGGTTTTTGAGCTTTTTTTAAAAAAATAAAAGAAAACTTTGACTGGACCGGTCAGGTCCTCACCCCGGCAGGTGCTCGGGCCTGAAACACTGAACTGCTGAAATGTTTCAAAAGTGATGAATTAAAAATAATCTGTTTAAATGGACCAACAGAAGTCAGTCTGCAGTTTAAGATGAGTGTTTTAAATAAGCGGCAGAAAAATTAGGGGGAAAAAATCTAATAAAAAAACTTAAAATAATTGAAATGATGTGATTTTTACCTTTTTTAAACACAAAACGAATAAATAATAACAGAGAAAATAAAACTCGAGTTTTAATTTGAAGATTTTTTCTGAGTTCAAGACAATTTTTTTTCTTTTTAAAGCTGATTTCTTCTGAACGAGTGAAGAATTCAGACTTTAGTCTGTTTTCATGTTTCTTCAGCTCAAACTGCAGCAGAATAAAATACTGTTTCTTCAGCTTCCTTCCTCCTCTTCAACAAGTGGTTTCCACTAACAAACAGACTTTTAGTGTCCTTAAACTCAAAACAGAAAAAGAAACTTGTGTTTGATTAATAAAACATATAAATGATTAAAACTCTTTGTTTTAAAGCAGCTTTAACCCCTCTTGTCTGTTCAGAAGGTAAATGTGTTTGGACTTAAATAAAATCTCAGTATGACCAAGTTTTGTTTTGTTTTTTCACAATGAAYGGAGCATGTTTTATATCGTGTTTTATATCCTGAGTGAACAAAAAAGAAATTAGGAATAAAAAATCAGAAAATTTCTCAAGTTTTTTTTCCCCTTATACATTTTTATTTATTTGTATTTTGTAAAAGTTTAACAGTTTTAGGCCCACTTTGTTTCTAAACAGCACATATTTACACAACAAAAACAAAAACAATAATGAAGCTGGAGACTTATTTCAGACATCATGTTTGTTTGTAATTTTTTTTCTCTTTTGTCTGTTTTATTAATTTAATACTTTTAAAAATTAGTTTATTTGATAAACATAAGTTCTTGACATAACACAAAGGTTCCTGCTGAACTGAAGGTCTAACATATTTCATGATTTAAACTCAACAATTATAATTCAATACAACAGGATTAAGTCTCAACACTTTAAATCTAAATACTAGTTACTAATTTGCATCATTTTAATGAAAAACCTCTAGTGAACTTATTTTAAGCAAGACTTACATTAGAAGTTATAAATCTATAAACTTGTTTCCTCTAATTCAGGGGTTTTCAACCTGTGGCTTTGGAACCACGTGTGGCTCGTGGGTCCTTCATATGTACTACATAATTTAAGTTTCATGAAAAGCAAGCATCAAGAGAGTCACTGAAATCAATCAGAAAGAGACCTATTTGAGCAACATGTAAATAAAAATAAATGTTCAGATAAAAACTTAAAACTTTATTTAAAAAAATTAACAAGTTTGTTTTTATTACAAGAAAGTCATGAAATTACAAAACCTGGTCGAATTATGTCCACATTAATATTAATTAGGATGCGTGAAGCTTCATTGTTTTTTTCTAAATAAAATGTTCTGTTAACCTTGTAGTTTAGTGTTTAACTTGGATCAGAGGTATAAAGTATCATCCTTTCTCATCTTTGTGTAAATACTGATATAATGTCATTGTATTTCATTAGGTTCATAACTGAACAAACTATGTATAAAATGATTTCAAGCTTCAGCTACATTTTACAGCTTTCATCTGAGTATATATATATTATTTTTTATTTATGCAGCTTTTTAATGTTGCAAAAAATAATGTTGCAAAATTATTTTATACATGCAAAAAAACTTAACCTAAAAAAGAAAATTATGTTTAGATAAAATAATAAATGAAAGTCTCCACTTTTTAACATCAAAACAAAGTAAAGTGACTTGAAGATTTGTATAAAGCAGCTCCTGCTGCCCCCTAGCGGCGGCGTAAAGAAATGACGCACAAACCTTAAACACACTAACTCGTTTATTCATTAAGTTTGGATTTGTAAAAAAACAAAACAAAAACAAAAAAAAAACCTTTACATCCACAGGGAGCAGATCTCAACACCACTACATTCATGAAACACTATAAACAGAACGCTGACCTACAAGTAAACAACAAAGACTTGTACAGCCACAGCCTGGTGTCTAAACTGAAGAGCAGCCGTTTGGTTTAAGGCGACTACATTCAGCAAAAAYATCTAAAACAATAAAAACTAAACTCGACTCACTGACAGGAAATGTAAATAAGATTATGGCACTTGATTTGTGAAGGCAACAACACTCAGTTTGTTGCTTTTTATCTAATAAGAAAAATAATAATAAGCCAACGTCAATGCGTTTTTCCTCACTGGTAATTTGTTTGTGTAGAAAAAAAGGAGAAAAATGCGAGGAGCTGAACGTTGGAATGAAAGGCACTTCTGTCAATTGAAACAAAAACATGGTTTTACTCCCTAAACTTCGCTCAACTGATCGGAGGTCGTTCTACACCAGGAAAAATAAAGAGATCACCGTGAATTAATCAAGATGCAAGTTCCAGTGCAACAACAAAACACGTTTAAAAACAGGCTAAATCTGAACCGTTAACGTTACAAATGAAAAACAGAAATCAGACCACGACAAATGTGGAAATGCAAAACATTTTCATCTTCAACACCATAAAAACACTTTTTGTCAAAGCAACAGCAATGCATTTAGGCTTCCACTTATTGGTTTGATTGTAAAATTTTGTAAAAAAACAAAACGGGGAGMTGAGAAAGAATACGCAGCAGCAGGAAACTAACATCCCTCAAATTAATCCACCGTTTGGTGTCGATGTCTGATAGTTAAAGTGAGAAATGTATGATTGAAAACCCTGAAACGTGGCGACAGATTTCTGCCATCTACCTGCAAAACGACTCGTTTCCTCCTGTGGAGAAGCTGCAAACGCCTTCATTTAACCCTAAAACAATAACCTCTTAAGTAGGTTCTCTGTGAAAACAGAAACAAGCATGAGCAGTTTAACGGAGAGGATGGGTTAAAGTACAACTGGAAGATTTGTTTAACATCAAACACTGAGCGTGCAGAAGCGTCAGGCTGGTTCCTGTTCAGATCAAGAGTCTCTGCTCAGTTCAGCTTTATTCCTCCGAACTGATCGGATTTAAACTTTATTATTATTATCATTATTATTATTATTATGTGACAGAACAGCCCTTCTGTCCACCTTTAAAYCCAGAAGCAGAGAAAAGGCCTGAAGTGAGCGACAGCTCGATGCTGCCCTCTGCAGGTTTAGGAGGCAAAACGCAGATTATTACAGGAAGTTTGGAGGAGTCCGATCCTGGTCCTGGAGGGCCACGATCCTGCAGGTTTGACTTGTTCCTCGGCTCCAGCGCACCTGGTTTGAATAAATGTGTGATTAACAGACCTGCAGAACTTGAAGAGGTCACTGAGTCAGGTGATGGAGCAGGGAAACAGGTCGAACATGCAGCCCTCAAAGACCAGCACTGAACAACTGTTTGGAGTGGGGTTCTGTGGAAACGTTATGAACAATTACTATCTTACGTGTTGCAGATAGCGCTTTGAACGACCTCAGTTTCATTTAAAAAAAAAAAACAGTTGATGAGCTCATGGCTAGCCAGAACTACAAGCTAATGATAAATTTAACAATGCCAGTTTTGCGATGCACGCTTTTTCCAAGAGAGATAACAACTTCCTGCTGGTAGTGCTACAGCTAGCTGCTGCTACCAACACATATGCTTGTAAATAAGGTCTAATTTAAGTAATATTGGTAGCTTTTAAGCCAGAATTTTAAGCTAAAATCATCTTATGGTGAGAAGTTGTGCGTGATCGCCTGCAGCAATACAAGAGTAGAGCTGACGCTTTACTTTAATATCTGTAAAAACAACTGAATTACATCTATAGTTGTGTTGAGTCGGCCATGTTGACTCCAAAAGCTCATCAGTTGTAGAGTTTTGTTAAAATCCTTGCAGTGGTTCATGAGATGTTTTGCTAACAGACAGATGTATGAGTCTTGGTTTTCAGCCATTTCTTCAAACTGAGGTGGTTCAAAGATTTATCTACGTCAGGTAAGATGTTGACAAAGTTTCGACCACCGTTGGGTTTTGCAGTAAAGGAATGTCTCCCGTGTTAATGTTCTCCGGGTGAGGGGCTCCTGCGCTGAACTCGGAGGCAGTGAGGACTGGAAGTGAGGCGGCGCGGCGCGGCGGACAGTTTGTTGGCTTCCAGGTTATCTCTGTGTGGACGATGACAGACGGGTTCCGTGCGGCAGGGCGGGAGCAGCTGGTGTCGTCTAGTCAAAGCCCTGCCAGTCGCTCTGCTCCGAGTCGTACTCCAGGTCCATGCCGATGCAGCGCACCCCCTCCAGCAGCATGGGCGTGCCGTGGTGACGATCTGGGAAGGAGGCGGAGATGGAAGGAGAACATTAATTAATCWAATCTGAGCGGGATATTCACAAAATTAGACGACAATAAATCTTTTTTTTTACATTATAGAGTTTCTTACAGCTATCAAGATATCAAAGATGGAAAAAAATCTGAAACATCTCTGGAGGTTTGTGTCTTTTCACAATTTTCATCTTAAATCAGCGCAAATTTCACACTACTTTAAAATAAATAAATAATAAAAAAACAGGAAACAAGGCTTATAAACAAAATAAATCTGCAATTTCAAATCTAGTTCATAAAAGTTTCCKTCAGTACTTGACAGAGCTGCAACTTGTTTGATGCCGATAGTAGCAAACGCTCGCAGGTTTGCCTCTTCTTTCAAAAAGTAACACTGTTAGCAAAATATCTTCTGAACCGTTGGACGGATTTCACCAACGACTCGATTCAAAACGGCCGTCACAGATTTATCCAAAAGAAAAACGATTCGCTGAGGTTCACTTTGTTGAGAGTCCTCCTCAAAACACTGAGCTCTAACAAGACATGGGGCGGTATGAAGCTCTGACTGTGGGAAAATATCTGTTATGATTCCAGCTCTAAAATAATTATTTTGAAATTGGTTTGTAAAAACTAAAATAGAAAATAACTATAGATGGTTCTCAAATGATTATAATCACAAAAAGCTCAGTATTATGCAGTATGTACCCATTTGTAAGATATATTTATCAGAGAAAGTCACACAGAGTCATGTCAACACAGCCTGTGTGTCGGCTCTGCAGACTTCAGCAGCTCRTAAGGATCGCTACTTTCAATAAAGCTAAATACCTTGATTTAGATTTATTATCCAGTAGATCCATGTGTGTCCTGAAAGGCACGTTTTAAATACAAAGTATTATTATCCTGGTCATGCTCGTCTGCGTCGGKCAGTGGCCTTTTTGCATTTTTTCTTCCTTGCTTTTGTGKTTCTCCCATACTGGTTTTATGGCTRCAAGCTAAATGCTAGCYCACRAACGGGGTGYGGAGGGTAAAAAAAGTCCCAGATGATGACGWCATTGAGAACCATCTATTATCTAATAGTAATTATCTTTGSAAGGCATTTAGGTGTAATGATGATGTGTTCATACTTRTGATTTTTAGCAMMTAATGCAACAGAGTTATCCTRATAAAGTTTACATAGTAAGATAACTRTTATTCCACTGCTTTAATAGTTAAAAAATCAGGGTATACTGCGCCTCAAGTCTTCTTTTTATTGATGTATCACGTCGGGAGTTTTTAWTATGTTTTAAATTTCAAAGAGGTGAAAGAACAGAAATCAMAAGTTTGATCATTTATGAGATGCATGTTGAGCTAAAGAGCTGCTTGGCTAACACTAGAGGCACTCGCCTTTCAATTAAAGACAATCCATCCACTCCAAAACACTTCTGCAGACAAGTTGTGACGACACAATAAACCACAGTAACACAGTGACCTGTTTCACTAATGCCTGATGCTAACGTTAGCTMGTTCATTTCAAGGTAAAAAAACTTTACCTGGTGGTTTACTATCGCGKTAGACTTTATTCTTTTAGACGGGGAAAAAAATTGAGGGACTCACTTCCTTCAGCCATCGTACAACCTGCAGAGCTGTCAGCCATATGTGTGGGTGCACGGGGGGAGGGGAAACCTCCACTTTCTTTYTGACGAGACTTAAAAAATGTTTATACCGTGGGAACAGCACGACAGACGGTAACCGTCCCATGCCTAGCTCTGACACACGTTTAAATATCGCACACCACTTTGTGAAGTTTGAGCAAAATGACCTTTTGTCATCAGGTCAGATGATCTTGGTTGAAATCTTTGGCAGGAAAGGGAGATTTATAAACAGCTGCAGCTAAAAAAAACCATGCCATGTTTGACTGTTTTTATTCAGTTTGACGTTGGATTCAGGGTGGGGGGTGTTAAAGGCAGCAATGCTTCTAAATATAACATCAGAGGTGGAGGCAGAGCTTAAGTCACTGATCTGGTTTCTATCCAGGCCTCAGTGACACACAGAGACATCTGGACAGATGTTCAGGCTGCAGGAGCAAAAACAAACAGGACTCATCGCAGATACACACATCATTTTCTATATTTACATAAGCACACATCAGTAAACACACAACCTTGTATTTCTACCCTTATTAGGATGGAGTTCCACCATAAATGAAATGGTCCTGAAGAGGTAACAAAAGCCTGGAGCACACACACACACACGCGCACACACTTCACCTAATTCTCCATCTGTTGACACAAAGGCCAAGAATCACTCAGTCACTCTGAGATTTAAATAAACCAAATGTTCATTTGTTACAGGCTCTGAGCAGCAGGAAGCACGGGAACGACAAAAACAAAAACAAGCAGCTTCAGCACCAAACAGCGTGGTAACAAACTGATGCACTCGTTGTTTATCTTTAAAGGAGTCATAAATTCAGACACATTTTTAAATGATTTGTTTATCAACTTTAAATATTTGGCTTCTGTTTTATAAATTGTCATTAAAAGTGACGTTACTGGACAACAACCAGCAGGGGGCAGCAATGCGCCAGTAAAGACCAGGGGAAAGCTTGTATATTTTAGAGTTTATGCATGTTTCAGTAAGTTAAATTTAAAACCTTTGAAAGACCTTTTAAGATCATTAGGAATGATATTTAAGACCGAACCGACGCATAAACAAAAACATTCAAATGATCCCAAAACTTTTAACATAGAAACCTTTTACTGCTATCAACTTAGCTATGAGAGAATATTTAATTTTAATACAAGAACACTAAATTATTTTAATGAAACGATCATATCTATGAGACCTTCATATCGACTGCTGTGAACTGCTTCCAAATGAGTGCAAAAATCACTGATATCAAGCAAAGTCTCATTGAAAACACACTTTCCCGTGTTTAAACCACAAGCAGAGGACATGACTGAACTTCTTAGTTTTTTGGGCGGGTGAACAAGCTGCTGTATGTGGGGGGGTTTTAATGGCAAAGAGGTCGAAAACATGGAAATAAAGTGTACCATTTTTGCCTGCAGTTATCATGGGATTTGTAGTTTAACGCATAAAAAGACWGGTAGCAAACGTAGCACTTCATGAAGACAGATCGCATCAACCTCTAATTACAGAGCTTTACTTTTGTTAATTTATGCAGCCAACACTTCTCTGGAATGATCGAAAGTGAAAAAATTAAGACTTGACAAAATTAAATTTAAGAACTTGGATGAAAATCTGCATGTTTTTAAGACTTTTTTAGGCTTAAAATTCAGATTTTCAAATTTTAGAAATTTTTAGACTTTTTAAGACCCTGCATGAACCCTGATTCATGTCATCTTGCAAAAACAAAACAGGTGATTAGTTTTACAATAATTTTTACAATTTTTAATTTTTCATTACTCAACACAATAAATATTTAGCAAATGAATCACATGAGTGTGCTTGTGCAACATTCAAAGTTTCTTTTTTGCCCAGTTCAACTGTAAACCATCCACTGGTTTCTATTCTGCTGCAGTAAGAACAGTTTTTCCAGGCGGTGCAGTGAAGATGTTTAAAATGAAACCTCACCCATGACTCTGGCGTGAACTTTGACTCGGACACAGACGTCGTCGTTGGTCTCGCTCAGCAGCAGCACCTCCTCGCACAGGACCCCCTCCTGCTGGGCCAGGTACTCGCACGTTACCTTTAGACCCCCTAAAAAACGTGCACACAAAGACAAAAAAAAAAAAAAAAAAAAGACAAGTACTGAGTTTCCTCTCATCACCAAGCTTCACAGAGGACTTCTTTCACTGTTAGCATAATAACCTCCAGCCTGATAAATAAATAAATAGATAAATAAATACCCAGTCGGCCGAGCACACGGGATGACAGCTGATTTAGAAGTAAACAAAGAGCRGGCGCAGCTGTTACGTCAGCTGAAGCACGTACGCCGACAAACACGCCGACTCATGTAAAGCGTGTCGTGAACTCAGAGTAAAGGTCAGAAACCGTCCTCAGTTACAGGCATGTAGTGGGTTTTACTGACACACGCCAGAGGATCACCTTCAGCTCGTTTTAGCAGCTTTAGAGTTATAAATGTCTCCAAGCACCAGATTTAACCCACAGAAGCTGGTGATGTTTGGACCCGACTACCTGCGAGTGAAAGCCGAGAGCCTGGAATTCAGCACACAAACATTTTAGTTTCAGAAGCACATTTTGACTGCTGGCTGGTGCCAAAGTGTCAAATATCAGCTGGATGGTCTCTGAGTGGATGTAGAGTTAAATGATGAGGTTAAAACTCTTTTTTTTAAACCGCATCACAATCAAAAGAGAAAAGAAATCTTATAAACATGTTAACAAATCCAGATATTGGTACAGTTAGGACGCCAAGATTTATACGAGGCAGAAAAGGATCCATCATCTTTTATCCACTTCAGGGTCACCAGAGTCACTGGTGCCCATATCCAGCAGGCATTTAGCTGTCAGGGCATTTTAACGACACCCTATTGAGCAAAGATTTAAAGGCTTCGACTTAAAACGGCTTCAAAATTAAAAAAAAAAAAAAAAAAAGAATGACGTGGAATAAAAAAATGAAGCAACAGCTCCAGAGGAAAATGTGGATAAAAGAGGAAAGGTGAAGTCACCAGTTTGCATTAATAATCAGCCTTTTTTCTTCTGGTTCTTAATGTAAATAGATACAACAAAAACACTAATAATAACATAAATATGGACTGACATAAGTGCTTATCAGTCATATCGCCCAGCCAACAATAAAATCTTAAATTAAGTTTTAATATTTGTTGATTCTCAGTTAGAAAAACACGTTTTCCAGTTATTAAAATAATAAGCATCATCTGCACGTTCAATCGATGTTTGCTTTAGCTGTGCTGTTTCTTTGTTTCTCGTTTCCAGCTTTAATAAAACCTTGGCTCCCTCTAATTCAAACAGCAAATGAAGACAATAAACCTTTTCAGAGAGTTCTGCAAAAATGCCTTTGTTTACCTAACATTTTAAATTATGTTTTGGTTTGAACGAGGACACAAAAAGACCAAACWAACATGCCCTCGAACCGAATGACAATATGAACCAAACACAAATGAGTTTTTAACTCTTTGATTAGTTTTATTTTTCTTTAGAAAGGAGCAGACAACTGTTGAGGACATGAGGTTTTATTCTTTTGAAAGTGCAGTTGTTTCTGTATAGATCAGCTTGTTGAAAATATTTAAGGGGTTAGTTTAAGCTACCTTTTTTATTTTTAGGAATGGAGACTTAATTATCTGAGTTTTATTATTTAAGTTTTATTTGAGCAGAAACCGAAAACATTTTAAAAACTAAAGGTCGCCTTTGATGGCACACCCAACTTTTCTAGTTAAATAGTTAAACAAAAAATAAATAACTGCAGAGGAATTTAAAGACTGCTTTTGCTCATAATGTCCATCTCTCTAGCAGTGTGCCTCACATTTGTGTTTTGATTTAAGCTTGTCATAAAGTGAAGAGGTCAAAGGTCAGAAACTGTAAAGATATCTAACTACAGGTGCAATATACTGGTATAAGTGTGCTTGGTATCAGCAGTCCAAGCGGATTGCAACTCGGGTGGTCGCTGAGGCAAAAACCCGTGCGTGGGAGGAGTTCGGAGAGGCCATGGAAAAAGACTTCCGTACGGCTTTGAGGCGATTCTGGTCCACCATCTGGTGTCTCGGKGGGGGAAGCGGTTCGCCACAAACACTATTTATGGTGGGGATGGTGTGCTGCTGACCTCAACTCGGGATGTTGTGGGTCAGTGGGTGGAATACTTCAAAGACCTCCTCAATCCTACAGACACGTCTTCCCACGAGGAAGCAGAGCCTGGAGACCCTGGGTCGGACTCTCCAATCTCCGGTGCCGATATCACTGAGGTGGTTAAAAAGCTCCTCAGCGGCAGGGCTCCGGGGGTGGATGAGAATCGTCCTGAGTTCCTTAAGGCTCTGGATGTTGTGGGGTTGCGTTGGTTGATGCGACTACAATATCGCGTGGACATCGGGGGCAGTTCCCCTGGATTGGCAGACCGGGGTGGTGGTCCCCCTATTTAAAAGGGGGGACCGCAGAGTATGTTTCAACGACAGTATAGGGGGATCACACTTCTGAGCCTCCCTGGTAAGGTCTATTCAGGGGTCCTGGAGAGGAGGGTCCGTCTGATAGTCGAATCTCAGATTCAGGAAGAGCAGTGTGGTTTTCGTCCTGGTCGTGGAACACTGGACCAGCTCTGCACCAACAGCAGGGTCCTAGAGGGTGCATGGGAGTTCGCCCAAGCAGTCTACATGTGTTTTGTGGACTTGGAGAAGGAGTTCGACCATGTCCCTCGGGGAGTCTTGTGGGGGGTACTCCGGGAGTATGGGGTACCAGGCCCGTTGAGGCTGTGAGGTCCCTGTACAACCGGTGCCAGAGCTTGGTCCGCATTGCCGGCAGTAAGTCGGACTCGTTTCCGGTGAGAGTTGGACTCCACCAAGGCTGCCCTTTGTCACCGATTCTGTTCATAAATTTTACTGACAGAATTTCTAGGAGCAGCCGAGGTGTTGAGGGGATCCTTTTTGGTGACCATAGGATCACATCTCTGCTTTTAGCGGATGATGTGGTCCTATTGGCTTCATCAGATGGTGATCTCCAGCTCTCACTGGAGCCGAGTGTGAAGCGGCCGGGATGAGGATCAGTGCCTCCAAATCCGAGACCATGGTCTTGAGCCGGAAACCGGTAGCGTGCCGCCTCCGGGTCGGGGAGGAGGTCTTGCCCCAAGTGGAGGAGTTTAAGTATCTCAKGGYCTTGTTCACGAATGAGGGAAGAATGGAGCGGGAGATYGACAGGTGGATTGGTGCTGCATCTTCAGTGATGCAGGCGCTGTACCGGTCTGTCGTGGTGAGGCGAGAGCTGAGCCAGAAGGTGAAGCTCTCGGTTTACAGGTCGGTCTACGTTCCTGCACGAACTTTGGGTAGTGACCGAAAGAACGAGATCGCGGATACAAGCGGCCAAAATGAGTTTCCTCCGCAGGGTGTCTGGACTCTCCCTTAGAGATAGGGTGAGAAGCTCAGTCATCCGGGAGGGACTCAGAGTAGAGCCGCTGCTCCTCCACGTCGAGAGGAGCCAGTTGAGGTGGCTCGGGCATCTGGTTAGGATGCCTCCTGGACGCCTCCCTGGTGAGGTGTTCTAGGCACCACTGGAAGGAGGCCCAGAGGACGACCCAGGACAAGCTGGAGGGACTATGTTTCTCAGCTGGCCTGAGAACACCTTGGGATTCTCCCGGACGAGCTGGTCCAAGTGGCTGGGGAGAGGGAAGTCTGGGTCTCGCTGCTTAGGCTGCTGCCCCCGCGACCTGACCCTGGATAAGCGGAAGAAAACGGACAGACGGACGGACGAAGTGTGCTTGGCAGATACATTATAAAAAACCTCTAACATTAAAGTGCCTGTCAAATCAAATTTTTATAAAATATGAAAGCATTTTTCGAAAGATAGAACTGATAACATGTTGCAAAAAAAATACGCCTCTGAGATGATGAACAGTTGTTGATATATTTGCATGTGAAGTAACAGGAAGTGATGTCAAAGGGGAATGACAGAACACGAACAGAGCGTTTTAGTTCTTTTAACATTTGGACCTGCTTATCAAACTTTGTAGATTTTTACCATAATTTGAGCTGCCTAACAATGCTCAGCGTCTCATCTCCTGCTGTTTGGCAAAGACTTAGTTAAGATCACAGACATGAAACATATATCTGCTATATAACTAAATCAAACAAACCTAGGGTCAAAACTACTAACATTAAAAATACCTAACTTTATTTATTTATTAATATATTTCACCATCCAGAGTGTGCTTTGACCCCAGATCAACATTCATTAAAAACCATATTGTTGTCAGCGCMGCTGGTCAAACAGGAGCTGAGGAACAACATCAGGACAGACACACTTCACTGCTCATGTGTTTATCCCTGTTTAAATAAAGCTGCAGCACATGGGTCACTGCTCGCTGCCGGTTAAACTGTAACATGATCCAGCGACAACTAAGTGCGAAGGTTTCCCTCTGTATTCTAATCTTATAAAAGCTATGTCAAGGAAGCTTGTTAAATGTGGTATCATTAAACACAGTGAATAACATAAAAACCAAGGGTTTGTTTATATAAATTGCAACTAATTTGGAGAGCTGGCATTATTTTCACTCCTAAATATTTGGCTCAAGATGACTAAATTTGCATCCAGAGTTAAATTTAATGTGTTTTTAAAGCTACTTTTGATGAACAGCAGTGATTGTAAACAATGTTCTGGTAGAACTTTCACAAGTTGAAAACCTATTTGAAATGAAAGATATTTTTTCCCTTTTTTTCCCTCTTCTCTTTACGGCTCACAAACTCACCCTCTGGTGCTGGTTTAACGTCAGTGATCTTTAGGTGTGGGTTAGGTATCGGAGCTGGACAYACATCTTTACCCAGAGCGGGGACCTCCGGCAGGGTGAACACTATTTCATAACGATGCTGCGTCTTTAGGAAGCCAACCTGGAAAAGAAAGAAAAAAAAAGGGGGCAGAATTATTACACAAGTAGATGAAATACTGTGCTATTGTTTACCATCATGTTGTACATCATACTGTCCCACAGTGACAGAGACAGGTGAAGCAGGAAAATAAATAGAGAAGTTTATACAGACGGCAGCTGTAGCTCAGGGGATAAACTGATTGTCACTTCATTTGAAGTCTGCTTGTTTAATCTTCAGCTTCCCTAATTCACACACTGAGTGTTTTCCATCAAGAAACTAAACAACAAATTACACTTCATAAGCATTCCTCACTTAATATTCCCTTTGATTAAATGCATCGATTAATTTAAAGTCAAATGATGTGGGAAATAGGTTTAAGCATCATGAGGTCTGCAAAAAAGTGATGCATTTTAAATAAACTTCATAAATACAGATACACATCACTTTGATAAATCACAATCTAGCTCACAAGCATTTGCTAAACAGAAAATTGCACAGTATTACAGGAAAACATCTTTTTCTTACAGCACTTCAATTTACACCAAGTTGCAGCGGCGTCAAACGTAATCTTTGAGGGGGAAAAAGGTTTTAGATTGGTAAATTATTAGTTTTATTGTTTAACTACATAGCTCATGGCAAATCACAGCTTGGTACAAAAAAATCATATCTTTATTTACATTTCATGAGATGCTTGCAAATCATACCATATGCCTTACACAGAAGTGGGCAGTGGGCACAGCTAACCAAAAAGTTAGCTTTGCAACACTAAAGATGTAAAAAAAAAAAAGCAAAGCTAACTTTTATGCTAGCTGTAAAAATATTGCTTTGCTAATGCTAAAGATGTAAAATTAGCAGAAACTAACATTAACACCTAATCGCTAACAGCTACGACTGATGAAATGTGCTGACTGAAACAGACCTGTTGATGTTAGTTAGATGAAACCAGACTTAAAGTTGGCAAAACCTACTGTATGTATTCATGTATAACACTAGAAATGTAACAATAAAAATCATCCATAAAGTGTGTGTGTGTGTG
>NW_013952884.1:242562-246752 GCF_001266775.1 Austrofundulus limnaeus
GTATTATACACAAGTTATTGATAATTAGATTTTAAATGCTTTTTAAGCTCAAAAAATTTTGATCGTATTATACTCGAGATCGTATTATACATGAATAATTTACCAGCTAACTGGTCCGCTAACATTTTTTCAAATTTCGTGAAAAAGCTAATCCGCTAAACAAAAAAATTGTTTTTTGGCTGTTAGCTGATTTGTGGAACCATGCTCACCACTGGCCAAATGTTTAAGTGGAAATATTGTAGTTAAACATCAGCTTGTTACTGAGCGATAAAAAGAGCTGCAGACATTCCTGTTGAAAATTGTTTCCTTTTAGCAGCTTCTTTGTCTCTGGTCAGTCTGACTTATTTCTTTAAATGCCTACAGGTATTAAAATAAATCCCTTTGAGTCTAAAGTCAGTACAACTTTTAGACAAAAGACGTGTTATTGCTAGAGTGAGTGAGTGGTTAGCTATGATGCATTCATGGATCAGGAAAAAAATATATTGCTTTTGTTTCAGAGACATGTTTTAATTGGACTCCTCCGTACTTGACTGATAATATTTTCTATGACTTCTCAATATCAGCTTAACATCTTAGTTGGTTCTGATGTTTACTCTCAGTGACTGAACTTAAAACTGACAAGTGAAGAAACGAGCAGCAGAGAGTTTTGCTGTTGTGGAGAACTTACAGCCAGCAAAGAGAAAAATTCATGAGGAGGAATCATCCCAGCTCAGAGGGAGGATATACCCTCAAGAAATAGACAGGATATAAAAGAAAGAGAGAGGGTGAAGTCAGAGACGTGCAGGCAGTGAAAGATAACATGTAAAAGCCCCGCAGCAAGAGCTGGAGACAGTAGCTTCACCCCCCCAACATACCCACACAGAGCTGGGGCTGCACACAGCATTAAGAAAAATCCTTCTGAGTAGAGTCTCACACATGACTTCAAGTCTGTACACTATGAAAGCAGAGCTCATTTAAGTCCAAGTCATTATTATTGACTTTGTTTTTCAGTCTGTACACAAGCCATACATCTAATTTGTTACATGTAAATACATAGGCAGTAGCGGAAACGGCTATTAGCGGAACAAATTTTTGGTTTAGCAGATTAGCCTTTTCACTATCTTTGAACAAAGCACACAGATTAGCTTTCGCTACATAAAGTTTTGCCATCTTTAAATCCAACAACAGGTTTGTGCCAGTCCCACCAGTCTTCAACACCAAGGAGATGAATACATGAATCGCAAAGTGAGTGGCAGTCGTCTTAAAGTTTAGCCGTTAGTATTAGCTTCTGCTAACTTTTATTTACATGTTTAGAGGTTTAGCATACGAAAGGCAACATTTTGTTAGTTTGGTGACAAAAAGTCACTCTAAAAGGCTACTATTAATCAACAAACTCAAAGAACATTCAGATTTGCTTTTCTATTTCACCAAAACTGTCCCAACAAGTAGTTAAAACATAGATCACTGAATTTTAACGTTAAAAACTGGAGAAAAATATTTGAAGAAACAACTAAAAAGTTACACAACTAATGGCAGACTAATAAAAGTGAGAGGTTTGCTTGTTCTGTTTTATTAATACATCTTTATAAAGTTAATTTCAATGCAACTTTATGAAGTCAACTTTATTTATTACTAACACAACAGCTTAAGCAGACTGAAGCCACACAATAATCAAACTGCCAGTTAATGAACACACACAGAATGGCAAATGAAAGTGGCAAAGCTGTTGCTGATAAATAAGCCCTTTGAGATGTGCACCGCATTCCATTAAATAGACATACGTGATTGAATATATGGGAAGCCATTCTTGCATATAATCAAACCATACTGCTATCTGTAATTATGAATTTAGACATAAATAACAGCTTCCCTTCTAATCAGAATCTTTACTAGTTAATTAAAAAATGTAAAAAACATTGCAAGTGAAAGGTCCCGATTATTGAAACCTGCATTTAAAACATCTAAAACTCCTTTAAGTTCATTTTTAAACATTTTGACTTGATAGTCATGTGACATTTATACATTACGTAAGATTTCCCATGCAATAAAAACACAAACATTATAGATGTCTAAAATGCCATTTATCCAATTCACATTTCAGGAAGAAGAAATGACTTTCTTCCCAGGACAGATGATGATTTTTCCTATTTACGTGTTTTTGTGCTGTCAGATAGCTTCATGCAAACGCCTCCCAGCCAAAACAGACTGTGGATTTCTGAAAAACTATCATAACCAAAAGAAACTCATATTTCAGATGTTTTCATAAATGTTTTATTCAAATAAAATGATCTTAAACTGACATCTTATCAAGTTACTAGTTTGCATTTAAAGTATTTATCTTATTACATTGGTGGTTATTGTCTAGAATTGCTTTTGAACTCTTTTAAAAAAGGGGAAATATTATGTGTTTCTCACTGGCATATATTTAAATTCTATATACCATAATAAAGTATCTATGTCACCTTCAGTTGTTAATAAAATGCTGTTTTTTATGCTTAAATAAAAAATAAACTTGACTTCTGTTCATACCTGTTTCTTAACACCTTGAAATTGGCCTCTGTCTCTTTAAGAACCTCCTTCTGCTTCTGTCACACCCATTTCAGCACAGGGTCAGGTGGGTGTGCTCTGTGATGAGGAAGCTCAGCTTGGAGACACAGCCCAGAGGAGGAGCTGGTCCCAAAAGGCGGTTCCAGGCACAACCGGTTGTTTTTGCTCCCCTGCCTGGCTGCCTCAGGACACTACAGGATTTCTCAAACATGCATGAATGAGTCAAAGTAAGACTCTGAGTCAAAGTAAGACTCTGAGTCAAAGTAAGACTCTGGGCATGTTTTTCATGAGAGGATAACATTATAACATGATGTAAAACTCAAAAAAGTTGATTTTACATGATATTGCCCCTTTAAGTAATTTTAACGACATTTTTAGGCCTTTTCCAAAAAATATTTTTGTGATGTATCTGCATAGATGAGACCTTCTTTCAACTGCTGCTGAAAATTCATAATTAGGGGTCCAAGCCTGCGGAGCAGGGGGAACACAGCTGCAAAGCAGCAGCGTTTCCATGTCTCCAGCGGAGCATGGAACCCTAATGTATCTGTTCCGATTATTATTATTATTATTATTATATAAATTTATTTAGCCTCCAGTCCAGTTTTTTTCTTCCGTCAGTAAAACTCATACTGCAGCCCAAACCGCAGGGCCTACAAAAAATATTTTAACAAAGTAGTTAAAAAAGGTTACGTGTACGGAGAAGAAAAAACATCTGACATGTCAACCTATAGGGGGCGCCATAATCAAGGTCTTTGCATTTGGTCCTCTGGCTTCTAAACCAGGAGTCACAAAATGTTTTGGCTTATAGCACCATAATCCCTGGACACCACTGAGACACRTGGTGTAGGCCACACCCATTTCTGCCTACTTTTCTTTTTCTACAGCACAAAATTTGCAAAAAGTGCTTTTTGATTGGTTTTAAAAATTTAAAGTCTGATTTCCACCAAACTCACAATCTTACATCTAGTTTTTTATTGGTATTCTGTATTTTGTAATGGTAAACTGTGAAGCCAGCTTACAATTAACGCTCAGAAAATGACTGAAGAGCTGAGTAAGGTAGGGCTGCAACAACAATCGATAAAATCGATAAAAATCGATTATTAAAAGCGTTGGCAAAGAGTTTCATTATTGATTCGTTGTGTCATGTGATTTATGCGTCCCTCGCCATGTTGTGGAGCCGTTTACGTCACCCGCAGAGCGTTGTCAATGATGGCTGAGCTAAATAAAGTTTAGGAAGAAAAAAAATCATCTACCTGTAGATTTGCCCTCTCTGAGACTCTCGAGTGAAAAGCAGAGACTTCGAACTTTAAACCAGTTTTTAAATTGTGTTGTTAGGCCAAGTAGCTCCGAAGTTATGATAAAAAGTATATGCCTCAATATTTTTTTTTTTTAAAAGACGTCTGATTTGATGCGCGCCATGTTGCGGGGAGGAAACACGTCCTGTGGCGAAATAAAAAAGTACTTCAGTCGACCTCAGTCCACCATTTCTTTCCTCCTCTCGGACCAGAAATATAAAACCCTCGTCTTTTTTTCTGACCGAGGCTCAAAGTTATTTGATAAACATCAAAAAGATTCAGGACAAAGGAAAAAAATAAGAGATGCAGCAGAACTCCTGGTCTGACTCAGTAGGGGAGGGGGGAGGGATGGGGGGCTGCTTCAGAACC
>NW_013952884.1:247115-258523 GCF_001266775.1 Austrofundulus limnaeus
TAATTTATACAGGAATTAAATGAATTTGTATCTACTCATATTTATGTAATTAAGTGTTTTAATGATTTGGCCGATTAATCGAAAAAACAAATTGACAGATTAATCGATTATTAAAATAATCGTTAGTTGCAGCCCTAGAGTAAGGTTTTTGATTTTTGAGGTTTTCCAGAAGGAGTTCATGCAGTATTTTCATGCTAAGCAACACTTCACAACAGCTCCTGGTGTAACGTTTTCATACTTTCCTGTTTCTTGTAATTTTTACCCAAAGGCACCAAGCATACATCATTCATCAGCCTTTAATCTGTTTACACACTGTCATGTTGTTAGAGTTCAACAGGGTGAAAACATATTGATTGCCAGTAAAGCAGCTCAATCTTATGCTCACTGATGGGGAAGCTTCTACATATCTTTTTTGTTGTTTTCTGCGTTGGATTTGAATTGAGAAAAACATGGTTTCTGAAGCAGCACTTCAAATATCTGAACCACTGATGGATGTTAATTTCCATCATCTTGCTTCACGATTTGTAATCAGAAACTGATTATACTCAAGAAAAAAAAAAGATTTGTTGTTCATCCAAAAACCCCACGCTGCGCTTCAAACAGAGAGAGGGTGAAATTTAAATAATCTTTAGCAAATATGACATTCATACAGCTGTTTGATGCATGCCATTTTTCCATCCCACCTACTCCCAACACATCGCTCTCTGTCTGCAAGGAGCAGAAACCACTCCCACTGCCACCGGCTGTTACCATAGCAGCCCACCCTCCAATCCCTCTGCAACGAGCCACGATGCTGGCCTGACTGTACACTGTGCCCACTCCAGTATATCTGAAGAGCTTTGAGAAAACACTTGCACATAAACATGCCAGTCTGTAACTGTGAGGGTCTCAGCCAAGTTTGCAGTCCACACACAATCTTCAAGCAAACGTATCCATCTGTGAATTGGTTTTAATGCTTTTCGAGGCCCAGAAAAAGTGATAGAGGGGAAAAAAACTTTTACAGAAATAAAATAATAAAGTCGGAGTAACATCCAGGTCAAGTTTTCTCATATCTGCGAACTGAAACCAAATCCAGAACAGACCGAGAAAGAAATGGTTGGAAGAAAACTAAATTAGTCTGCCAAACACAAAGCAATAAGATTTGTCCTGAACCAGCAGAAGAAACACGTCAGTGTTCTGGTGCAGATGATTTTATCACATCCTCTACCTGCAGACAGCACATCTTTTCAAAGAGACACTCTGGGTTTCAGCTGCTTTAGATGCACTTTATTTTCTGTGCCACATGCTTAAACTAAAACAATTTTATATTTTATTAGTGGCCTGTGTGCATGTCCTTTCTTCACACCTCAGTCTGGTGGTGAAATGTTTGCATTTGAACTTCTGGACAGTGTTTTGGTGTGAAGCTTCCTGGGTGCACCGTGGTGTTTTTCAGCCACATCATCTGCAAGCTGACATTTACAGAGATTATAAGTTTCAGCCTCTCTGTTTAAAATGTTTACCAGTTAGGTACCAAACAAGTCCACACCCAAAAAGGCCATTTTTAGCTGTGGTAGCCATCTTCCTTCACAGAGAACATCCGCTGTCTGTGGCTGGATCATGATGGCGCCCCCTCCACTGTGGCGTGTAGGAAACATCTCAGATGAGGCCTCCTTGTCAGGCCAGTAATGTTGGAAGCCATCAGGACCGTCAAGGTTCACTGATCTCATCAGAGAATAAAACTTTTTATTCCTTATAAAATCTAATTTCCCTTGGGATCAATAAAGTATTGCTGCGTTGAACTTAATTGAATCTGTTATACTCTTATCATCTATTCAGTGCWACATTACATACCAAAATTAAAAAATTTAAAGACAAAATTTAATAATACAGACATAAACTTGACATTAGGTGAGCTTTTACAAATAAATTTTTCCTTTTATAATCAATGTATTCAACTGTCTACGCAAAAAGAATTAGTCGATTGTGGTTAAACTTAAAGTTATGGATACATCAATATTTGAGTGTGTTCTTGGTTTGGTTCCTGCCCTAAACACATAAAGGCTTTATGAGCCGACAGCAGAGAACAGATGAGGAGTCTGATATCATTGTTCTAAACCTTTTTAACCAACAGAGGAGATTAACCGCGATAAGAAGACTTTAATCTCTTCCTGAATGTTTCACAGATAAGAGCCATCCGTTTTCACAAAAACTACAGGGAACTGGCACATTAGATCGCAGGCATCCTGTCAAAYATTATATTCATAAAAATATAAAAACATGGGTTTTAAAACTTCAAAAGTGTGAAGACCTCACATTCCTTGAAGTAATCGTTATGACTTTAATGCCAGTTTTAGATTATTTTCAATTCAATTTTCAATTCAAAAGATCTATTCATTTCATTAAAAAATAACTATATACAATAACAAAAAATAAACAAGAAAATACACAAATCAAAATAAAATGAAAGGYAGCAGAAGAAGAATAAATCTTATTATGTAAGATTAAGATTAAGATCATCCTAAACTGAGAAATGAGTTTTAACCACAAGTCTTACCAAGTACTATTGTTTTACTGCACTGGCAGATTATTTCAATTAATTTGACATGATTCAGACAGAAATTAAATGTAATAATCTGCCAGTGGAATAAGATTTTAATCCTTGGTTAGATGGAYAATGTTTGTAGTGTAGGGTACAAAGAAACAGACTTCCTGCTGTACCTACAGTAGAAGGTGCCAGACTATACACACCTTGACCATGAAGTTGCCGTCGTCCTGCAGAGTCACCATGACAACAGAGTCATGAAGTTTCTCGTCAAAGTGAACGTGGGAYGGAGCTCCAGCTGAGGGTGGTTCCTCTGTGAAGTGCACACCGCCTCCCATCTTCCCACAACCTACAGAAAAGGAAAGGATTAGTTGGTATGTAGATCACAATGGTTTCCTTTAAAAGGAAATAAAACAACACTGAATAGATAAGTTGCTTMATTTTAAAAAGATAATGAACAGAATCAAATATGTTTAGATTATATTCATCAGTGTCATCGTGAACACACCCAATTATTCCCAGATTCATCTTTTCAAACTCAAATCCACAGATGTAAGGAGATATCATCTGTCAGAGAGTACAGCATCACTTTGCTTACTTCTACTCTCCATCGTTTGTGAGGTCTCACAGTCACACAAAGGGTTAAAAGTTCAGGCTTTCCAAGCTAAACATATTCTTTGTTGATGCTCTATGACAYTGATATTCACTGTTCATCTGGACAGACATTCAATCACAGTATGAGGGAATGAAAACAACTTCTCCAAATAAACAAGCCTTCCTAGAAATTAATTTCTGAGAAAAAAATGAGTAAAATTTCTACTCAAAGGACTTTGATATAAGTACATCTCGTTCCCAGAGCCTGACTGGAAAACATATATAGTAGCTAAAAACACTGATAAGTTGTATATAAAAGCATAACCAAACATCTTTAATGTTTATTAAACAATCTATAAATAGGATTCTTCTTTTTAAGAAGCACTTGAACTCATCCTTTACTTGAATTTAAATATTATTTTCCCACAGAAATAAGGTCTGTTTTGGAAATTTAGAT
The DNA here is from genome assembly GCF_001266775.1 of Austrofundulus limnaeus. Taxonomy (NCBI): domain Eukaryota; kingdom Metazoa; phylum Chordata; class Actinopteri; order Cyprinodontiformes; family Rivulidae; genus Austrofundulus; species Austrofundulus limnaeus. Next base: position 250,688 of record NW_013952884.1, read on the forward strand.
GGCTACACACTAAAATGATGCTTAGAGTTAATTGATGAAACTGGCAGCTTTATCATCTTCTACTAAACCAGTTAGGAGTAGCAAAAAGTATTTTCCTGCAACCTCAACAGTAAAACGTGGAAACCTGTAATATTGGTTCAAATGTTCAGGGTGAAGCACACTTTCAGTTTTAGTTGCTGTTTAAAAACGGTGCTGCAGCAGTTTTTGGATATTAATAAAAATGCAAACATTGATAAAAAGCAGGAATGGCGCAAAATGAAGAGTTATTCACCAAAAAGTGAAGATAGGATCCATTCTTCAAGCACAAATACAATTTTGTTTTACATTTTCTTATTTCTTAAGTGCATCCCTTACATACAAACACACTTTAGACTCTTTGTTTAATAGTTAAATACTGGGTGGATCATATTTTTAGTACAGAACTGCATCATTTTAAAGCTGCTCTATGAATCACAGAATACATGCGTACAAATTGGTTCATCTCCACAGCACAATTTAAATCAACATAAAAAATATCAAGGAGCGGTCCAAGCATTGATATGTAGGGAACTGTGGTCCATGTCCATTGTGATACACACCATGTTACTCTTTAAATAGGCAGACTGACTGATTACAAGTTTGAACACACCTGTAAGGAGGAATCCTCGTTTTAACATAACACTATGGTCCAATTATTTCTTTTAGGATATCTTTTCTAGAGGTACCATCATTTCTGTCCAGGCCTGGTTTGTTAGTTTATTTTCTAAAATAGTTTTGTTTAACCACAAGTCAGAGGCAATGTGTGATTTTCATTGGTTGATTTTAGGAAAGTTTTTATTTATTATTACCGTACTTTTGTCAGTTTAAAGATACACTATATTGCCAAAAGTATTTGCTCACCCCCATCCAAATGAATGTGCACCAGTGCRCAAAGCAAGGTCCATAAAGACATGGATGGTATGACTGGTCCTGACCTCAACCCAATAAAACACCTTTGGGATGAATTAGAGCAGAGACTGAGAGCCAGGCCTTCTGTCCAACATCAGTATGTGACCTCACAAATGTGCTTCTGGAAGAAYGGTCAAAAATCCCCATAAACTCACCCCTAAACCTTGTGGACAGCCTTTCTAGAGGAGCTGAAGCTGTTCTAGCTGCAAAGGGTGGAGAAATGTCATACTGAACCCTATGGATTAGGAATGGGAGGTCACTTAAGCTCATATGCGAGTCAATACTTTTGGGAATATAGTATACCATACTTGAGTAACTATTGTGGGCTTTTCGGTCATTAACTAAGGGGTACCAAAAATTTTATCCATGTGTGTACTGTCATTAATTAAATTTCTAATTATGATCTCAGTGTATTACAAAATTTGTACACAGTCATAATATAAACATACATTGTACCAATTTACTGTCAGGGGAGATGCCAAAGTCAATACATCACCACCCGCTCCCCACCCCTCTGCTCAGCACCCCCAACCTCCCCTTTAGAGATTGGACATTAGGGTTGAGTGATTATTGTACATAAAGTACAGACATTCCTCTCCCCTTCGAGCCCTCTTCTGTTAAATGTTTGTTTGGGCTCATATTAGAGATTAAACATTCTCAGGGGCTGAGGTAGCTCAATAGTCAGTTCTTTAGTCTTGTAACCCTGAGGCTGAAGGTTCAAGCTATGTACTGCGTCCGACAGGGCATCTGGTATAAAACAAATGCCAAATCTTTTTGTGAGAGTTTACTCGCTGTGGCAACTCCTGCAGAAAGGAGCAGCACGAAAAAAGAAAAAAAAAAACATTAGAAATCCTTACTCTTTTCAATCTGGGTCACTATATGAGTTTGAGGATTACAACATGATCCATATGTGCAGAATCTCAGTGTAGAAAAAATGTTTGTTTTTTTTACTATGTAAAGCTTTTGATAAGAAAAAAAATGTAGGAAACTCTAATGTCAACATCACCTCTTACTGGAAGCTCTGAAAGAATATTCTTAAATATGCAAAGCGACTTTAGACTTACTGGTAATTTATTACCCCTGAGACCTCAGACAACGCAATCTCCTGTCTTTGTCAAATCCAGATAAAATGATGACAAAAGTCAAAGCAGGTCAGTATCTAAAAATGACTTTTCTTATCTGGCTGTACCTTTATTTAAAACCCAAAACATTGCAAYATTACAGAATGGTCAACCTTTGCCTTTTAACAAAGCTATGCCTAAGAATTTTWAAAAAATCTATACAGAGTAAAATTCTCATTTAAACAGTCTAATTCCATATGTATTAAAATGTTTACTTTATGTTGGAGGAGGGTGTGTAAATGCAGATGTTTACGTTGGGACACTAACATCTGTTTCCTGGATCCCCAAAGCATTTCCTGAAAATTCTACATCCTTCAGCAGCTTTTAAACCAGACAGGAAGAATTCACGGAGATGAATGAGAGTATTCAYATCCCTTTGAACTTTTCYATATATTTCTACATATTCCACCAARAATKTATGCGGCAGACCAACAGAAAGTAACACTTAAAACATATTAGGATGTATTCACACCAGCCCTGTTTAGTCYGATACCTTTAACTAAAATCCAGTCCAATAACTCCCCTCAGAGGTCACCTCATTAGTGAATAGAGACCACCTGTGTGTAATTTAATCTCCAGCTGTTCTGTGAAGGCCTCAGACATTTAGTACAAAACATTAGTAATCAAACAGTATTATTAAGACCAAGGAACAAACTGATATCAGGGTTAAAGCTGTTAAAAAGTTTGGATATTAGAGGTCGACTGATACATCGGCCAGCTGATATTTTAGGCCAATATTTGTGTKTTTTTTCTCGCATTGGCAATAAAAACAAACATAAGTTAAGATTTTTTGTTCTTATTATATTTAAATGTTCTACAATTTTTGCGATCCACTCTTAATGTTTTTTTTATGTTAATAAATGTTTCTTTTTTGTTTAAATTGAGACTTGCGTAGCATTTGTTATCATTGTGTCTACTTATCATGTAAAGGAAGGAAGAAAAAGCTACATCGGCTTAAAGAATATGCCCCAAAAAAAAAATATGGCAGCACATATCGGTAGGTTAGACTGATGTCAAAATAATTGGTATGGGCATAGGCCTTAAAAAACCTGTCAATCTCTATAGGATATAAAATAAATTTTAAAGCTTTGAACATCTTACCCCTTAAAACTTAACATTAAAACTTTGCAATAAATGCTAAAGATGACTGATAAAAATTTAACGAATTGGAAAAAAAGATTGATTTAGATTTTTGGCAGATTAATATTAGTTCTTAATATGATCAGTTTARTCAAAACGTTAGTCAACACAATACTACATATTTAAAAATTAGTTGTGGCAATTTAGTTAAAAAAAACGAATTACTCATCATGTTCAACCTGCAATCCGAAAAACAAAAGATCAATACCAAGTAGGGCTGCCACGATTAGTCGATTAGTCGACGACTAATCGATTATTAAAATAATTGATGACTAATTTAATAATCGATTAATTGTTTTCTTTTTTTTGTTGTTGTTTTTTACTTTGTTTTTCTCTCCAAACTGCTTTGACACCTTCCACTGCCACATCTGCCTTTCTGTCCTTGACACACATGCACAGTAGTGGTAACTGGGGTAGGCCGTGGACGTCACAAGACATTATACAGACAGGCTCTGGTATCATGGCTACCTGGCAACGGAGCTCAAAGTGTGGGATCATTTTAAGAAAATGAAAGAAAAACCTGTGCAATATCTGCAGAGCAGAACTTGCCTTCCACAGCAATTATTTTTGGTTAGCATATAGCTAAAATCTGATGATGGTTATATAATAGCAGCTGCATTCTGGCACGATAAGCTCTATGTTTTAAATTCAGTTAACGTATGATCCGTTTAGTCGACTAATCAAAAAAATAATCGGTGATTAATCGATTATAAAAATAATCGTTTGTGGTAGCCCTAATACCAAATCCTGCAGTCAGGGCTGCAACTAACGATTATTTAAATAATTGATTAATCTGTTGATTATTTTTTTCGATTAATCGGCCACATCATTAAAACTTAATTACATGAATATGAGTAGATGTAAATTAAGTTAACTCCTTAAGGATGCAAGTTACTGATAATGAATTAATCTGAAGTTGATTTATCTTATAGATTTATTAACAATTAATTAATAAGCAGCCATTTTTTTAAAAACCGGAGTTTTCTCTTGAATCAAGAGGGTCTTCCCATAAAATGAAGGATTTTTTATAGTCTCCTGAATTAAAAAACAGAAGCACATAATACATAGTTTAACAATTTATTTTGCCAGCTGTATTAAATACTGACTGAAAAAATGTGTATTTCTCCTACATGAAACTTAACAGAAATTTAGTAGGTTGCTGAATGAGGAAAATAGATTAAAATAATAAAATATGATTTTTAGATGTAAAACTATTATTAATTTATTATAATTAGAATTTATTTACATTTAACATTTATTTTTTCTCTAATTCTTTACTTTTTATTTCATTCTTGTTGGTTCTGTTTGACTAAAACATTGTTTGACCCTAGGGCTGCCACAAACGATTATTTTTATAATCGATTAATCACCGATTATTTTTTCCGATTAGTCGACTAATCAGATCATACGTTAATTGAGTATAAAACATAGAGCTTATTGCGCCAGAATGCAGCTGCTATTATATAACCATCGTTASATTTTAGCTATATGCTAACTAAAAATAATTGCTGTGGAAGGCAAGTTCTGCTCTGCAGATATTACACAGGTTTCTCTTTCATTTTCTTAAAAAGATCTCACACTTTGAGCTCCGTTGCTGGGTAGCCATGATACCAGAGCCTGTCTGTATAATGTGTTGTGACGTCCACGGCCTACCCCAGTTACCACTACTGTGCATGTGTGTCAAAGACAGAAAGGCAGATGTGGCAGTGGAAGGTGTCAAAGCAGTTTGGAGAAAAAAACAAAGTAAAGAACAAAAAAAAAAGAAAAGAAAAGAAAACGATTAATCGATTATGAAATTAGTCATCTTTTATTTTAATAATCGATTAGTCGTCGATTAATCGATTAATCGTTGCAGCCCTACCTGCAGTACTCTGAAGTGTCCTTGGGCAGAATTCCAGTTTCTCCTGACATATTCAGAGAAAAACACTGTATGTATAGAGTGTAAATATGTAACACATTTAAATGTGGGATGTATGAGTGGGTGAACACAAACCATACAGTGAAGTGTTTTGTACAACACAGAAGAGACTGAACAGGCTTTACATAAAGGTGAACTATTGAGCATTCATACCGAGTTATACTGACACTGACATGAACAAAATATTCTGTCAAGGAATGTGACAACTGCTCTAACAATGTTTTATTATAACTGCTAAACTGAGCTGATTCACTGTGATCACATCAGGAGCGAAATGTCCCAGAAAGTGACAGATGATGATTATGTTCATGTAAAAACGTATTGTGGTGAAGAGGCATGCTGAAGGGAGCCGCTCACAATGAGGGAGAGTTCAGTTCAGATCTTTTGAGGTGAGTGGCTCCAGGGAGTACGAYTGGACGATAATGACCAAAAAAATGAATCACTGTTAATTGTAGCATTTAGCTGATAACAATGTATGATGATTAATAGACGATGAATGCACTTGCATGTTTTTGACTCAAAATCAGTTCATTTTGAAACYAACTTCTTCCTTTTAGTAGGTTGTAATAGTAAGAGTCAAATGAAACCCACCTTTTCCACAATGTGGAGTGGTAGCAGATCTTTAATAACACAATGTATTGTAATACTACGCCCCACAAAACCAACATAAACTATGCACAATGGCTACCCAATAGTGAGTGCTAACAAATTATCACAGACTAATATGCAATTAATAACAACATTTAAAACTGACAGACATTAATTGATGAAAAGGTTTCCACAAAACCACACTTTAATAAGTATGAACTATCTTTTTAAAGCTTTATGGAGATTTCCCACAAAGGCAGCAGACAGGTGTGAGCCCGTTTTAGTGTCAAGCTGGCACTGCTGGCATGCCAACTGGTTTGTCAACCAGATGTGGGCCAGGTCTGGCAATGATGGCATTGTTTTTGAGGGTGTATTCACACCAGGAAAGTTCTTTAATCTGTTTATTTGATTTGAAAAACAGATTTTGTTTTTGTTGTTTGGTGCAATGTGCATTCACATTGTGCTTTTTTGCAAGTAGACTATAATTTGTCAACAAAGCCAAGCAGGACAGAAGTGACKGGGGCAGGACAGACCCAGAAAGAAAGATGGTACTATTCAAAGGCGGTTTCGCAATGATACACTTTTAATTTTGGGACAGCATTGGTAAATGTGTGGCGCAACCCAAAGGAGACGAGATGCTCTGCGTGACRTGACACTCAATGGCTTATTGTTTGTAGATCAGTGGTAGCATTAGCAACACTAAATGGATAATTGTTACCATGATGCTTAGTTTGAAAGTGGCAAAAGTTTATTGCAGTTGGTTCGGTTCGAGCCATGCCTGTATTCACACCAGAAGTGAACCGCATCAGACTTTGGTTTGGTTTATTGACCCATGCATGGACCACCTCCGGTATACGACACCTGGCCCACCAAAGGGCCATCATTCATTCATCTGTGCCTTGTGTGGACCAAAGCTGGGCCAGACAAATTTCGCTGTGTGGGTTGCTTCGGGCTCAGATAAAAGTCAAAGATACTTGCGATCAGATCGTTTAGGATGTATGTAAACAAGCATGAAGAGAAACTTGTGTGAGTTAGATAACCCAGGGACACACTTCTAATTATCTGAGTAAGACCGATAACAGACCGTAACACAAATCAACATCCACAAATGTTCAGCTGGCTTATGTCACACTAATCTGCTGGAAATCTACTTCCCTACCTGCACTGATCTGTTTTTTTTTTTTTTTGCTCTACTTAACATCAGCACGCTCCAATTGTTTATTTTGTGGGTGTGGTAGCAGAAAGCTGCACCAATTTAAGGTCTAATTAGCATTTAACATCAATTATGTAGCTGCTCAGCGACTACATAGCTTTATGTTACCGCTGTTCCGTTTTCCAGGTTGTTGCCTTTGTTTTTATCATTAACCCCAACTTTAAATCACAGCCTTCAAATCCTGGATAAGCCAACTAAAAATAAACAACACACTGCTGCGATTACACRCTCGTCTTTAGCCATTTTCACAGAAACTCTGCAAGGAGGGCATACTTTTATATTATTGATACTTCCCCTTTATTTTCCCCTCATGTGACCTAATGTAGCCTGATATCAGTGTGGCCTTTCAAACAGCATGCCTGCCACGTAGAATAAAAGGAGAGGGAACATTGTTGGCGTCAAGAGCAGCATGTCCCCTGTTCCAGCTCYGTTTTAAACAAACAATAATTTGGCTCTGTGACTGCTTAAAAAAACATCAACATATGCCACAAARTCTGCCTCTGAACTTTACTAAATAACCAGCAAGAGGCAACAAAGTTGTAGCAATCCTGTTATGAACTTTGCTTTGAAAAGAAAACCAAAAACACTTTTGGCCAATAACTCTTGAGTCACTTTTCTGATCCTTTAACTCCAACTGTGACGCACAAATTTGCAAATATCACTCATAGATAGTGGTTAGTTTTGCATTAGTAAAGGATGATAAAGCATATGTTACTGCAGGACGTTCTTTGTTTATGTGAGCATGCCTCGTGTGGAGTGGGGGTGGGGCCAAATATTCAAAGACTGACCAATCAATCAAACAATATCAACACATTTAAGGAGAATTTTTGCTTGAAATGTCAATCGTCAGGTCTTTCTAAGAACTATAAATAACTATAAACTATAAATAAACAAAAAATGTTTGTTTTGTCTTTTCTGGTTAAGCTAAA
>NW_013952884.1:263199-267133 GCF_001266775.1 Austrofundulus limnaeus
CTGAAGTAGAGCCATGTCAAGAGGACTGGTCGTTTATTTACGGTATCAAAAAAAGACTCAAGTGTGTTTGTGCATATATGTATAATATAATTTGTGTGTTTGTGTAACATCGGTAAATATTGGTTATCGGCCATAACAGCAATAATTATATCAGATATCGATATCAGCTGAAACTTTCATATTGGTGCATCCCTAAGTGAACCTTTTCCTGTCTGAGCACGAAGCTGGACTGGCCTAAGCTTTCTCAGCATCTCAATCACGTCATTAAAACATTGCTTTATTTTTTTTAAAACATGATTCTTTATCGCTAGCCTTCATAAGGTGAAGGATAACAATTTTGTCTGTGTGCATGTTTTTATGCGTTTGCCTGTTAGCAAAATATCTCATGAACCAATGGACTGGATGTACCTCTGAAACTAACTTTACTTTGGAGACAATCCAATACAAGATGGCCACAAAGGCAAACTGACCGTACCAAACACAAAAATGGCTCAAATTTGGTGTGGTTGTCACGATAACAAATTTTGCTGAATGATAAATTGTCTCAGAAATTATTGCGTATAACAATAACATTGTTTGGAGACCATTTTAATTTACAACAATTATTGAAAGATTAATAGATTTATTGCTTATCCCGACAGGCCTAGTTGTAGCTGAGTCTGTCGCAACACATACTCCAAGTGCAATTTATCGCACAATATTTTTGCTTAAAACTTTAGCATTACAGGTTGGGAGTGCTTGTGCTTTATTAAAACATCTAATGAACCAATGGATGGATTTTAATGAAACTTTCAGAAAGTAATCACTGGATGTACATCAACAACTATTTAACTTTAAGAGTCTAAACAATTCAAGATAACCGCCACAGGTAACGAACCTTTAAAAAAACGGCTACAAATCGGTAAATTTTACAGCTTTTGAGCTAAACTTTAATGTGCTAGCAGCTGAGAGCTGTTCACAACACACACTCTGAGTGTGACCTTTCAAAATATAGCACAAGACTGTGTAAAGTGACTTTTTTTTGTATGTTTAAACCAAAAAACAAATCCAATTTCATTACTTGCTACTCCTTTCCGGGTCACGGGGTGCCTTTCTCCMGCAGTTGTTATGTGAGAGGTGGGGTACACCCTGGACAGGTCACAAATCTAAAAAGGATGATCTTAGCCTAAAGCTCTGAGATGAAAGGTAACAGACAATATGCACTTTAAGAAAAACTCTGCCTTTGTGTGAATGTCAAAACATATAAAAAAAACTCACCTTGAGACACATCAAATTTGATTTTGGCTCAATGTGAMCAACTTAAAAGTTTGATACCAATGAATCAGCATCAAATCATGTTAACATAACTTAAACTCGTTACACAACAAGTTAGGAGGATTTTCATTAAACATGYAGCAAATACAACAGGAACAACTCACTCTTCTTAGCAGCAGCCATGTCTCACAAACTGGGCCTTGTCCACTGTCACAGCTTTGTCATCTCAGCAGTCTGACCTCAGAACAACCCTGMAAAACCAGTTGGGATTCAATCAGTGAAGCATTGGGCAATATACACTCAGAGGAGCAATGTGAAACTGGAAACAAATGAAAAATGATTAAATCCACAGATGCGCACTGAAAGAAAAGGATAAAAGGTTTTAGAGGAAAATAAGGGAACAAATGTTGGGCCCGATTTTTAGTCCACAGCCTGCTGTGGTGCCTGGCTGCGTGTTTAACTGAGGGCCCAGCGGGGCCGTACGGGTGAGGCAGGGAGGACCGCAGACGCCCCACAGAGGCTTCAACTGAAGGAAAACAACAAAACGGTCTAAGAGGCTTAGCCACGCAGGAGCTGACGCTGCACTTGCTGGGCTTCACACAGATGGAGGATGCTGACCACATTGCAGTTTGAATATGGACGCAAAGAATTATTTGCGCCGTGTACACACTTTAAGATCACAAATACAAAACTAAAAGAATGTAAAACAAAGAAGGAATGCTAGGCTTTTAATCATTATTGCAACTCTGACCAACATGTGCTCAGTTTGACATGTTTATTATGAGACGTGACCTGACACAGCTAGGTGAACGCTTTGCACACCCAAAATAATCTTTGACATTCAAATACAACCTGTGTTCTGGTTTTAGAACAGGCAACTGCAGTGCATAGAGAAAGTTGTAAAAAAAAGATGAGGGTTATGTGGGGGGGTGTTAAGTCTCTACAGCAGCAACTAATGCTATTAGTCTAAAGGAATGCCAAATGGTGCTTTATGAAAAGCAACTTTTATAAGCTGATGAGGGCCGAGTTTAAAAGACAACATGCAAATGAGCATTTATTTCATTAGCCGAGCAGACACATCGCAATTAGAGCTGGATAGCGAAACACACGATTGAACGTTGCAACAATATCTGCCACGTTTTCCCTCGCTCCTCTTTTCTTCTGTTATCCAAACTATCACAGCACTCTTCATGTGAAGCAACACTCCACTGGTTTAAGGAGGAAAAAGTTAAATGTTCTGGAGTGATCTAGTAAGAATACAGACCTCGGTCAGTTTAAAAATTGTTGGGACACAAGCAGTGTCCAGCTGACCTAAAGGTGCTTGACCAGTTCGGTCATGAACAATGGACAAAAATTCCAGTGGCTAGATAGAAACCTGTAGAACTTGAAGAGGTTAGCTGCTGTAACTGCTTTACAAAATATTGACTTTAGGGAAGGCATGGGTGGGGTTTGTAAATAGATTATGCATGCACCTGTTTTCAGTTTTCTATACGTATCGTATAAAGGCTTAAAGCTTACAAAGCTTTAACACTATTGACGTGATCCATCTTTTCTTTCTTGAGTTTTTTGACACGTGTCTCATTCCCCAATTTATGTGCCATTTCAACAATTCATGTATCAAAACTTTTAGCTCCTTTGGGACATTCTGACTATGGCTCATGGTATTTCAGCAATTTAAACTTTTGAAGATATTTCGGTTTTTCAGATGTTTTGGTTCCCATTGAAAATGAAAGGTCTTCAATGTCCATTAATCCTTTTAAAATAGTTAAAGTGTTACTGCAGTTTTCACCTTTTGTTCTGGGTCTACCTTCATTTTATTTCATGATCGTTTTAGCTTTCTTCAGCTTCCTTCTTTTTTTTTTTTTGACAATTTTAGCCTTCTTACTGCCAGTGTTTCCCCTACCATTATTCAAGGGGGGCCTGCCCCTCCAAGAGTTTCACGGCATGTAGTCATTTTTATTTAAGAGAGGGCAGATCAAGTCCAGAGCTACTTTTGCACTCCTCCATAATCCAACTCTCGTCAAATGTGTTAAAAAAAGACGGCGCAGAGCGAGGCTGTGAGCGCTGTGTGTGGTCCTCACAAAGATAGAAAGACACGTATGTGTGTGTCAGACATGCGGTGAAAATTATAGCTTTTGTTTTCCACGTAGCACAGATGCGACAGCTTTGCAAGCTACTTTTTTAAAGGAAGATGCAACAGGTGATGCCACAGCATGGTTACCTTATCAATAATTACTTTTATACTACAGCGAGAATCACCAACACCGATCAACCATGTGACCAGTTTCCGTTCATGTTCTATAAATAGTGCAGCTAAAAGCTAATGTAATGTCCCTCAACTTTAAAAAAAGTAACGAGTACTTTGTGAACTCAAAATACCATGAATCCAGACAGAATCAGCTGCTGTTAGTCCACAGGTCATGCTGGACTCAAACACAGAGCTGAGCTCCTCTCCTCTGTCTCTCACACACACCGCAGCAGGAGACCCATGCCTCTCAGGAGCATTAACCCTTTAGGACCCAGATTTAAAATGTGGTAAATAAATAATTTTCAGGAAGTTTTTTGATAGTTGCATTTTTTTTAAACTGTTGTAGTTTATATCGACAACAGTTAGAGTTCTTCTAGAGTTCTAATAATTATTAGAAAGGACATGATTTGAGTTTTTTTACTGATAATATTT
>NW_013952884.1:269644-273070 GCF_001266775.1 Austrofundulus limnaeus
AAATGACCTATGTTTTTAGGAACCCTTAAAACTGGAGACCTAAAGAATAACATGTGGTTTGGACTTCCTCTTTTAAGCTGAGCAGAGGTTGCAGATGAAAGCACATTTAGTTCTGGGAAACAGAAAAATAACGCAACGGGATAAAACTTTCAGTGTCACATCCTTGGAGAGTACCGCCAATTCAGGGGATGATCTACTTTAAAAAGTGCAAATATATCAGCACCATTTTAGGCACCTAAATGTGTCACTATGATTAAAATGCCACTATTGGGATTCAGAACGCCTCYAGCACTGAAAGCAGTGGTGGGACGTATAACATGCAGTTTAAGCCCATGACTAAGACGCTGAGTGTCATTAAATACAACCACGATTGTATGCTACTARATCCAGCTTACTGTGGTATAATTTACCTGTTTGCTACTCTGACAGGACTGTCCATCATTACAATAAATAAATGAATAAAATTCTAYTTTAAAATGCCATTGGCTCTTACAAAATAACAGTTCAAATTAGAACTGTTTTAAATCTTTAATATCTAACGACAAAAAAAATTTACAAACAGCCAGGTGTGATAAAGTTTACACAGACTACCTAAACTGCAGGCTTGGTTTAACAATGTAAGATCAGCCAAATATTATKTTGTGCAAAGTCTAACTTTAGTTTGCTTGAATACAGAATCTGCTAGGAAGTTGTCAGTCGGCGTTCCACATGGATCTGTCTGTGAACCAGTATTTTTTCTTTAAATCCATACATATATTAGTTATGGTAACATGTCACTTTTCATATTAGAGCATCGTCATCGCAACATATAGTCACATTGCTGTTGGAGGCAACTTAAATCAATGTGTTATTAAACCACAAAAAGCACATGTCATTGCACTAAACGGTCATGTGTTACGGCTTTTATTTTGACGAGTTGCTTCTGCCAACGGAAGCTAAAAATTTTAATTTAATCTAATAATGCCAATGTTTTTCGGAGAAGTGTTGTCGGTGAATTCTCAAGCCGTGGAGGAAGACGGGGAGTAGCTTGACGAAAATGAGAAAGATGGGCAAGTTCGCAGAGAAGTGRAAGAAAACATGGTTAGCATGAATGCTAATACTAAAGCGTGATGGAAACAATACTTTAGACTGTGATCAAACACAATTCATGTTTCCACATGGTAGAAGGAAACATATAATCAGGTCCCAGCACAATAAAAAGATAACAAGAATAACGCATTTGTAACATGCACAAAAAAAGAGGTAAGACTGATAAAAGCTCATYGTCAATAAAATGGCAGCAGAACTTGAAGTGTTTTTCTGGTCATCTGCTGAAAATTACTGTATTCCTTTCATATTGCAGGGTTAGAAAAACAATCAYTTCAGTTTTTCCATTATTGTGCAGCCCTATTAGGCAGTCCTGTTTGCAACTTAATGAGTCCAAAACAATGTTTGTGTTTTTCTACAGATCATCCCATTCCAGTAAAGAGACAGATGTTTTGTTTCAGGGGGAAAGTGACAAGTTGCCTCTGAATCAAAATGTCTTGGAGACGTTGTTGTTGTTGTTATTATTATTTTTTTATTTAACTGAGGAAAAGTAATTATAAGTTAGTCTGCAGGTTTTGTAAAAGTTGCACTGGACTGGACGCTCCAGTTCCAGTTAACTTATTTAAATGTCAGTTACAGAAAATGGTTCAACAATAYTTATGTTAGTCTGCAATGGAGTCTGTAGCCATGAGTTTCTCAATGTTTTGTTAAKGTTTGTTGGCCGTGTACTGGTTTTTAGAAATGTCCTTCTTTGGAAAGCATATCTTTTATGCTGTTAATATGGATATGATGCTTCTAAACTTATGATCTGTTTTACAGTGACTAAGTTTTTTACTAACTTTGTTTATTGATGTGGTTGTACGCATAAAGTGTTAAACTAAAACTAAACATCATGCTAATTGTTTAAATGCCTCCAGAACAGAACTTAGCATTAATACAAATTCTGTTTTATAATATGCATGTTTAATCAATTCATATTTAAGACTGATCTTAAACAAACATCTGTCCATCACTATAATAAACCATAATTGTCATGAATCTGTGTTCTTCATTTATGTCTCTATTCAGCAATAATGAGCATTAACCTGTTCATATACAGTTCTGAGTTAGCTTTCACATGAAGGCCAACACACAGTTTGCTTTTTCACCTCATTCAAATCCAGAGGCCTAGCCAAGCTTTGTTAATGTCAGCCCCCAGCCCAGCCCAGCCCAGCCCAGCCCAGCTTTGCACCACAGTTCATAAATTACAGCTGCAGACTACAGAGGTTAGGGAGAGCTGCAGCAGGTATTCATTTCCTGCTTTCAATGTGTTCTCGTGTGGTGAAAGCAATATACCCTGTGCAGTGAGCTTTGGTCAATCAGGAGAGATTGTAAACATATTAAACTTTTGAGCAACGTGACCTCACCATGCTGTTTTATTAAAGGGTCCTGATAGGACAACGCTAACATGTAATAAACTTTCAGTATTGGTTTAATTTAGCGGATCAAACATAGTGTATTAACCGAATCTATTGTTATATATTGGATTTGTTTAGTTCGTTTGATATAAAAGAAAAACACAAGGGGAAAAGCATGAGGACCTTTAAAGTTGCACATCAAGTTGAATTTATCGTGGTGCGTTCAGTGTAGCGCTGGAATAACCAGTGTGCACTGTAAACCATGGAACACAGCGACCAAAACAGTCCAAAGTTAACATTACTTGGACTGCTAGCCTTTAGCTAACTCTAGCTTTGTAGAAAACCGAGTCTGCTACTCTTTTCCTCCCAAAACCAACGAAGTCCACGTTTACTTCAAAAAGTTGCCGTATTACCACGAACGGTCCAAAACGCATTTTGTTGCTTCCTTTTCCTTATAAACGTAACTCACCTTAGTTTACTCCGTATTAGCTTGGTATCTTTGACCGAACAGATAACAAAAAGCCAAGTTTCGTCTCCGTGGAAGTGCTGTTCAATGAAAAAATGCCGCTCAGACCCTTGCAGCACCCGCTCAAAATCTGCGCTTCCCTCTTCTTCTGCACCGAGTCTCAGTGGGATGATTTCCTATCACGTGATTTTTAAAACCACGCCCCCTCGGATTCCAACTCTGTTCAACGTTGTTTCTAAACKAAATGAATTTATAATGTCTTCGTTTATTGCACTGCTTCCAATATATTTAACTGCACTAATATTCAGTCTAACAACCAACKCTGGATTTAATAACAGCACCTAACCACATGCAACACAGTCATGTATGTGGTTAGTGCGCCACCTGGCGGTACTTTGTAAACTCTGCATGTTTATTGTGGAGCATTTAGAGTGACAAGATTAATAGTTATATCATTAAATAMATAATTTATTAAATAATGAAATCTAACATTAATTAATTAAATGTGTAATTAAAGTATTAAATGAACAAATACAC
>NW_013952884.1:278006-285264 GCF_001266775.1 Austrofundulus limnaeus
TAGAACACTGTAACATTTATAGCCTTCCTTAGCTAACTTGCTTTAACAACATAAAACAGTTTAAAAGACATTAAAACAATATAAGATAAAATATCATACATGACATAAATTCTAAAAATCAACTTAAAACAGACAACAATGACATATGTGGGAGGAGTTTTCCCTAACCATGATTGGTTGGATTGACTTGTTTTGTGGGGCAACTCAAAAGTGGAAGTAATGATAATAGTAAAATACTATGATTTATTGACTGTCTACATAGTTTAAAACAGATCAATGACTCAAATAAAAATTATTGTGAACATGTAAACATAAGCTACTCCCAGCTGCCCCCACCATCTTCAAGTCTTCAAACCATGTGACCATAGCATGTGGTCATATGACATCATCAAAGCCCCGCCTCCTGACAACAGAAAGTGACCTTTTTTGGCTTGGAAAGCCAAATCTCTGACCCTCTTGACCTAATCAGCAACAAATTGTTTCAGAACACAGATAATAAGTTGATCTCACTTGCTTTCGAGTACAACGGTGAAAGGCGTGGTCATGGCGGTGCAGCAAATTCAGACATCAAGCCATTGGCATACGTTTGGCTCTAAATTCTACATATTTTAGACAATCTGCACCAAATTCACCAAGGTTGATCCAAATCCACCCCACTAAAAGAATGCAGTCAATTTTTTTGGGGCGGGGGGGTCTAATTCCTTCACAGCAACCCCTACATTTTTTTTWAAATTGCCCCAAGCCGTGCTTGGACCTGGAATCATGAATTTCGTTACATGTGTAACATCTCAGGACCAAAAAGTCTCTTGGAGTCATGGTCCAATCCCCACTGGAAGTTGGCCATTTTGGATCAAAGCTGCCAATTTGTCTCTTTTCTTGCACATGTATCTGAGCGAACTCCACCTACAGCTTTGAACATACAGACTTCACATACTGCATACTCAACACTGACTGGTAGGGGTGTAGGAAAATATCAATACACTGAAATATATCAATATTTTATTTTCCGATAATACAATGATTCTCTAAAGCCCTGTATCGATTTTTAATTAAGGTTTAAAATGTCAACTTTCCTGCCAATGGTTCATTTTATGTTGTAGTTCAGCCTCTGACCGCTAGTTGGCAGCACTGAGACAGTCACTTGGCTCCTCCACTCCTGAGGAGTCAGAGAGTAACAGTAGCATTAGCATCGTGAGTAAACATTAGCATCATGCACCGATAGCTGAATCTGAGCTGAAAAGACCGACACCCGCTGGCTTCTAAGCTGAGGTAAGGTTACCAACAGTTCCTTATTTGTCAGAATGTTTGTATTTTAAGCTAAATTAAAGTGTCTCGTTTGGGGCGTTCTTTTTCCGACTGTCACGTTAGGCAGGCAGGCATGCGTCTAGTGCCTCGAGCTTGTGCGAAATTCAGTTCCCCTGTGAAAATCTGTTCGCCCTGTGTTGGGAGGTCACACTGCAGCCAGAGAGGCGGATCCGACCATTTTCACAGCGCTTCTGWTCTATTTCTCGGTAAAAGGACTTTCATAATCATGTCAAGGTTGTAACTTTCAGTTTAATCGTCAGCTGCAAAACTACAAAACTCTAAAAACGAATAAATAAATACACCTGGTCTTTCGTGGCATTCTTCTTACAGTTTTCTATTGTTTTTAATGCGCAAAATTCTTTGATCGGAAAGAAATGTATTACGATTAAATAATCCGAATGTATCGTTTACATGGGCACAATCCAATCATGACGASTGTTTACATGCACCAGGCTTTTATTCAGAATAAAGCAATGACATGCACAGTTGTTAACTTTCCCAAAAAAAAGTTCAGATTCCGTGATGAACATAAACAACCAGCTTCTGAGCTCAGAATGGACCTGCGACAAGTTTTAATAATGGTGCAGAAGTTCCTGCACTCCCTGGTTGAGCCACAGGTGATGCACAGATTTTTTATGTTATTTATTTATTTATTTATTGGCGAAGCAGTGCAGGCCGTGTGTCTTCCTTTATTGAATGAGAGAGTGGGAGGAGAAGTTCTGTGCTGCTGGAAACTACAGCACTGCTGTCCCTCCCTTCCTCCACAAAAGTGCAGAAACCGGTTGATGAAAGTCAGCAGACATGTGCAGTCAGGTCAGTTTTCCACAATCAGAATAAGATGATTGGATTAAGTGTTTACATGCACGTCGTTCGGATTATCAATCAGCATAAACCACCTCTCTCATTTCGATTACAAATTCATACGGATCGAGCTGAATCAGAATCAGAATATTGCAAATGGGGTGTTTACATGATGCATTTTTATTCCGAATGGCTGTTTAATCTGATTACTTAGGTCCATGTAAAAGTAGTTATTGTGGGTATTTATATATACACAGTATGATATATACATGAACTATTTCAGTTTAAAATAATCTGTTCCTCCTCTGTAACATGGGAACATAATAATTTACCTCCAAATCTTAACTGTGTTAATTCCTCTCATCATGAACAACAAATCCTGAAGATTTGGGAACATTTGATCATTATTTGACAGTTACCTGGAGGGAACCAAATATTATTTAGGCTTGTAAGCTACAGTTTGCACTGTTTCAATTAAAGGAATCTAATTTTCTCCCCACATCTTTGATTAACTTTGTCAAGCTGTAGACTCAAGTTTCTGTCCAAATCAGAGCCAGGTATTGTGTAGTTGGTGCTGTTAATCAGTTTTCAGTTCAATTATTGTTATCCAAGTCTATGGAACAGTCACAAAATGTCACCAAAATCATTCTGTCCCTCTAAAATCTTTCATTAATGTGGTGTAGTGGTAGAGCAGCCGGCTTGGGACCTGAAAGTCACAGGATAGACTCCCTGCCATGCCCACATGCCGTGGTGTCCTTGAGCAAGACACCTAACCCCCAACTGCTCCCCAGGCGCTTACATAGCTGCCCGCTGCTCCACTTGGGTGTTTCTCATGTGTGATGGGTCAAATGCAGAGCGCAAATTTCGTCAATGTATGGCACATACACCAATGACCAATAAAGCACCTTTACCTTTAAAAATGTATCGAATCAAATTGTTTGCTGAATATCGTATACATATCGTATTGTATCGTGAAATTAGTGTATTGCTACAGCCAAACTGACTGGTGGCGGGATGGTGTGGGTGTGGCAAAGTGGCGAACGCTGATGCCTCGCCGTTTGCACACGGTTAGCGCTAAATCACACAAACATGATCTGATCTGCACTAAGTTTTGTGTGCACCATCAGGGAGACCTGCTCAACACATTAATGTGTTAGTTTGATGAGATCCCTTTAGCCCCGCCCATTTAGCACACAGTTGGCTCCTAATCAGACATACATGATCCAATCTGAACCAAATTTTGTGTGCATCATAAGGGGGACTTGAGCAACACGTTCGTGTAATAGTTTGACAAGATCACTTCAGCCCCTTGTCCCTCCATCCATCAGTCCATCCGTCTGTCTGTTCACCTTAATTATTTAAATTACGAAGGCCTGTGATGATTCCAACAAAAATGCTAATAGTTGGTCACTACTGAATGGCGATGGTTGGCATTAAGTTCTATCTTGTTATGATTACATCTGCACTGCTGAATACTTTCAACCAAACTCTGGGCCAATAACTTTTGTATTTATTTCCTCCTCTGCTCGTATAAAGTGCCAAGATCTTGCATGCCTAAAAAAATTATAAAATAATATAATTAAATACCCTTTTGAAACATGTATTCAAAATTTACCTATTTCTTTGTTCTAATCATACTACCCTTTATAGATACAAAATATCAGTCATGTAATATAAAAAAAACAAGCATAGAAAAAGTTTCTTCTAATCACTGTGAAAATAATGTTTTCCCACAATTTAATTAATGTTCCCCTCTTTTCTGGGAGGTAGACATGAGCATCTGTGCTCTAAAGGGTTGAAGCTCCTGACTGAAGGGTGGATGGGGTCAGGGTTAAGTAAATGAGTGGAAGTCAATGCAAAATCCCCATGTGGACTGAAGAACAACCGTGTGTGTGTGTGTGTGTGTGTGTGTGTGTGTGTGTGTGTCCGTGGAACAATGAGGAGCAGAGTAGAACAGCAGGAGGAAATTAGCTGAGTTGTGTCTGGGGCAGCGCCTGCTGCCGTTTTTTGGTGTTTTGTTAAAACACAGATGGTGCATTTAAGTTTCCTGGTATTTTGGGATCTAAGTGTAAAGTCTCAAAGATCTCGACTTGTCTGTTTGACGAGTTTCAGCCCATCCCCCCTCTCTCACTCTCTGCCTCCATGTGTCTTCTGAACAAAACAAGGTGGTCATTAAGGCTGGAAAAGGCATCTGAAAGTAGTCCAATGCAAACATCCACGTCATTACAAATGGCTGGAATTTATTTTATGCTGGAATATCCAACAGTATGAAAYCTAGATTTGCGGAAATCCATCATATGTGCAATACTCGCAATGAATTTCAAGCCCTGCGATGTGTTCTTTTTGTTTGTTTGATTAATTTGCTAACATTTTATCACAACATTAAATAGACTGTTCAATGAATAATAAAAACAAAACATTTACCGTCCCTGGGTGGGCTCGAACCACCAACCTTTCGGTTAACAGCCGAACGCGCTAACCGATTGCGCCACAGAGACTGGGTGTYAGCAGCAGTAACTTGTCTTAATGCAGACTACAGATGTTGTGTCATGGTTGTGTGCACATTTGAAYTGTTTCCCTGCTTTGGCACAACTGATTCAAATAAATGATCTATTCAAAATGTCATCAAGCTTAGTAGAAGCCTGTCAATCCCTCACTCATTTATTTCAGTCAGGTGTGTTGAAGCAGGAAAACATCTGAAACAGTGCAGAACAATGGGGCACAAGGAACAGGGTTGTAGACATGATCTTTCTTTTTCAAGAAACGAGAATTGGTTGAGTTTTGTAGCACACTGCCAAGGGTTGCTTAAGCAATTATTCATTTAGTCTTTGGCAAAAAAGTAGRCTCGTCCCTGGGTGGGCTCGAACCACCAACCTTTCGGTTAACAGCCGAACGCGCTAACCGATTGCGCCACAGAGACTGTGACAGTAGCAGCAACTTGTCTGCATAGTGTAGGCTGCGGATCTTTGTGTGTGTGTGTGTGTGTGTGTGTGTTCAAAGTGAGGACCGCTTCTATGTCCTCACTTTGTTTGCAGCTCTACTGTGCTTTACTAGTTAGGTTTAGAGATACGGTGTGAATCAAGTTTTGGTTCAGGTTAGTGTTAACTACAGACCAGTAATGGTTCATTTTAGGGAAAATATCTGGGTTAGGTATAAATACAGTTACAAAAATGAATGGAAGTCAATACAAAGTCCTCAGTTTGATGCAAATACAAAGAATGTGTGTGTGTGGGGTAGGTGGGGGAGTTGATTTCTGCGTTACCAAAGTTAATAATTCAGGTCCTAGCACTGATTCTGAATCAGGTCCCATGAATCCGAGGTCTAAATTTACNTGTGTTCAAAGTGAGGACCGCTTCTATGTCCTCACTTTGTTTGCAGCTCTACTGTGCTTTACTAGTTAGATTTAGAGATACGGTGTGAATCAAGTTTTGGTTCAGGTTAGTGTTAACTACAGACCAGTAATGGTTCATTTTAGGGAAAATATCTGGGTTAGGCATAAATACAGTTACAAAAATGAATGGAAGTCAATACAAAGTCCTCAGTTTGATGCAAATATAAAGAATGTGTGTGTGGGTGGGTGGGGGAGTTGATTTCTGCGTTACCAAAGTTAATAATTCAGGTCCTAGCACTGATTCTGAATCAGGTCCCATGAATCCGAGGTCTAAATTTACCCAAATCCCTAAAGTCCTTAGGCAGACGTCATAATACTGTCCACTAGGGCTGAACGATTAATTGCATTTGCAATAAACTTGCGATGTGTTAAAACAAGATTTTCTAATCGCACAGGCTGCGATTTGACTAGTCACGTGACTTGGGAGTGAGCCGAGCGGAGCAGATCTAGTGGCTTTTTAGACCCATCTAATAATAAYAGAATAGGGCTGGGTGATTATTTGATTGCGACTATTGATTGAGAAAAAATTCAGGTCGATCACGGTGATCAGCTGTGAGCCTCTTACTCGATCAAAAATGGCGGAAATGTGCACGACAACAGCCAATCAGAATCCACCTCCTCCACTTCTGTTTATAAGTTGCTAAGAAAACGCAGACGRAATCACAGAATTAACCAAAGTAATCCAGTATAAAACGCTGAATCTCACAGAACCCGTTTCCATCAGTGTTTTTAATGYGCATTTTGAAGTATCGCATCAGAAAAGGTGAATGAAAACGGCATGAATCAAAAAAAACTTCCTCTAATTCACATAAAAGTTGATACGCTCGCTTGAGGTGGTTTTTGTTTTTTTTGAAAAAGAGTTAATGCATTAAAGGAAAGATGGAAACACATTTGTCAAAACAGTTCTGACGTAGCGAACATTTACCTCACACGTTGATCAGCTGTTCCCGCTGTCTGTCCGAAACCGGTCCCGGTACCAGAGCGACAGCAGCTGGACCCTCCTCCTGCTGTCGGCGTATTCTCAGTTAATCCTGTAACGTGAAAAGAATTGCATTTCTTTCTCTACGTCTCCCGACCGCATGTAAAAATCACCAAAACTAGTTGATGACAATAATTACAACTTTCCCGACAGTAGCAACACGTTCCTGATAACTTCTCTCCATTTTCCTGAGATGCGACTTTTACTTCCTGTTTACTACATGCATGCATGCGTCTGACGTAACTGATTCGCTTCAAGCCAGTTGATGGAAACACGTCTGATTCGCATTCTTCGTTTTTTCCTTTTGGCGAAATTTTAAAAATTCGCTCAAAATTCGAATTAAAATTGGATGGAAACACGGCTAGAGTTTGCTTATTTGGGTGAGTTTCAGAGGTATTTGGGCCGCTGTCGCTTCCTGTACCTGCCGTTACCTGCTAACAGGCATGCAGGGTGAGCTCCGTCCCCTCCCGAAACAGAGAGAGAGAGGGAGAGGGGAAAAAAGAAAAGTGAGCTGCGATGTGCGTCTCGCTAAAACAAAAGCGTCCTCCAAAAATATGAAGCGGTCTAATGGTGCGTTCACACCGAACGCGATTTCAGCGTCAGGAGCAGCAGGTTTACATACAAAGTCTATGGTGGACGCGCTTCAAGCAGCGTCGGGAAGTTCTGCGGCGCCTCAAGCGCGATTAGAGCAGCGCGATTTGGACGCGCAAATCGTCCAAATCGCTGAAGTTAGAAAATCTGAACTTTTGCAGCTCGACGCGCCGCGTCAACCAATCAGAGAG
>NW_013952884.1:285557-290162 GCF_001266775.1 Austrofundulus limnaeus
GCTTATTTGGGTGAGTTTCAGAGGTATTTTGGCCGCTGTCGCTTCCTGTACCTGCCGTTACCTGCTAACAGGCATGCAGGGTGAGCTCCGTCCCCTCCCGAAACAGAGAGAGAGAGGGAGAGGGGGGAAAAGAAAAGTGAGCTGCGATGTGCGTCTCGCTAAAACAAAAGCGTCCTCCAAAAATATGAAGCGGTCTAAGGGTAACGTTTAGGACAGAATTCTTCATTTATGTGGAGAAGAACTTTCCTGTAAGTTTTATCGGCACCTGATACCTGATGGGCTGSCCGAGACATGAAGACTGCTTCTTGTCTGAGTCCAGTGTTTCCCCTACCATTATTCAGCCCACCCCCATCGGCCAACGAGACGGCCCGCCCCTCTAAGAATTTCACGGCATGTAGTCATTTTTATTTAAATAAGGCCAGATCAAGTCTAGACAACCCGTGCCGACATCGGCAGTTTGGAGGGAGTATGCAGGAGCCTTTAGGCTGAGGAAGTACTGAATTAAATATTGCACTAAAGAAGTTGACAACATCACTATTCATGTGGCAGATACAATTTCTCCATGGTGATCACATGGTGGGTGTGTGCATTTGTACTTGTATCTGTTACCTTTTAAGGACCATGTGTGTGAAATAGTAAAATTAACATCCCTGAAAAGTGCATCAGTACAGACAGACAGACAGACAGACAGACAGACAGACAGACAGACAGACAGACAGACAGACAGACAGACACACACGTATATACTTATTTAAGGAACAGTGTTGTAGACATGATCTTTCTTTTTCAAGAAATGAGAACTGGTTAAATTTTGTAGCACACTGCAAAGGGTTTGTTAAGCAACTATTCATTTAGTGTTTGGTTTAAAAAAAAACATGGCTCGTCCCTGGGTGGGCTCGAACCACCAACCTTTCGGTTAACAGCCGAACGCGCTAACCGATTGCGCCACAGAGACTGTGTGTCAGCACCGATAACTTATCTTAATGTAGACTACGGATGTTGAGTGTGGGTTATGTTGTATTTATGAGTACATTTGAACTGTTTCCCTGCTTCGACACAACTGATTCAAATAAATGATCTATTCAAAATGTCATCAAGCTTAGTAAAAGCCTGTCAATCCCTCACTCATTTATTTCAGTCAGGTGTGTTGAAGCAGGAAAATGTCTGAACAGTGGGGCAAAAGGAACAGGGTTGTTGACATGATCTTTCTTTTTCTAACAAATGAGAATTTTTTTTTTTTTTGGATATTGTGGAACATTTTCAAAGGCAAATACTCATTTACAGTCTTTGGCGAAAAACTAGACTCGTCCCTGGGTGGGCTTGAACCACCAACCTTTCGGTTAACAGCCGAACGCGCTAACCGATTGCGCCACAGAGACTTGGTGCACAAACACTAGTGCCAGAAAAAAAAGTGGGTGTGGCCTCCGTTAATTTTTGAATCTACGTTATTTGATAGGTCTAATATAAATTGGAATGTAATCACTAATGAGCCCTCTCACAATCAGCTTCAGAATAGAAGTCCAGTTGTTTTGTTTTTCAGTCTTTGTTTGGATTATTTTGATAATGCATTTTATGGTCTTTGCTCACAAAAGACAAAGGAACTCTGAGAATTAGGTGCACAAAGACTTCATATTTTCAACAGATGACCTGATAGTCATCACGTGTACTGTTTTGAAAGATTTGTTATTCATTTGGCAAATACCTAGCCTGGCCCTTGCCTTCCTACGCAGCTCCGCTCAATTCTAGCTTCCCTTCACTGCTCCGTCTGGGACTTATTGAGATGGATTTCGCAGGCAGATTTTTAGCTGGGCCAATCAGAGAACAGAACGTCAATTTTCTGTGCAGTGTCTGCTTAAAGTTTGTTTTACCTATGCCAATCAGCAAACAGAAGGTAGAGTTTTGAATGACGTCGATGTTCTGCGCAGTGTCTGCTAGTTATTTTAGCATACGGAAGTGGAGGAAGTGAATGAAGCCAGTCTGTGTTGATAAGGCTTCCAAATTAAATTAAATTTGTCTGACAAAGCAGCAGCTCTCATTTACAGCCGTCTCGTTTGGCTCGGTACTTTTGTCCTCTCAGTATGGTTRTTAACAGCACACGTGATGTTCGGTTAGCTTCGTAGCTTAGCCTCCTTCACACCGACAACACACACATGCTTCAGCAGAGGCCACGCCTCCTGCAAGAAATCGATTCTCTATGCATCAAGTCCAGACCCAGCAAAGTGAAGGACAGGGTCTGGTTTAAAACAGGCTAGCAAATACCACAAACCTTTCAGACAACAGCCAAACATGCTAACCAACTGTGCCACAGAGACAACATTCATATAATTGGAGTGGACGTGGCCTCATCTTTTAATTTACGATTTTTGAGTTTCATAATAAATGATTATGGATTGAATAAATTACACAGACATCATAGTTACGTATTTGCACCACCTGGCAGTACTCACGCTTGTTATGTTCAGACGTTTACCTGTATAATGAGCCCTAATATAAAACATAATTTTCGCAAAAAAATTCTATGCTATATTCTATGCACGGGGTGGCGTGGAGGGGGGGAATGCAGGCGGACTGTCGGCCATGGAGACGATAGCACCTGCAGCTCAAAGCAGGAAGAAATGAGGATGAGAGATATTATTTATAGAGAGATAGGATATGGTTATTTGATGTTTATTGTGTTATTTTAAACATCCTACAGATGTAAAATAAATTTGAAACTGAATTTTTGAAAAAGTCAGTAAAACTTGAAAACATTCATGAAATTGTGCTATACTTCTGTATATCTGCACAATGAGAGAAAATCCATGTAAATTACGGACAATTTGGCATGTGTTAAGGTTTTAGTAAGAAAAAAGCTGAGAAAAAGTCTTGCGACATTTAACATATTTCACGACCTTTTACATTATTTTGGATAGTTTGTGATTGTTGTACAAAAATCTGCAAAAGATTTGCGCCCAACGTGGGGCTCGAACCCACGACCCTGAGATTAAGAGTCTCATGCTCTACCGACTGAGCTAGCCGGGCTGCTATGTTGTTTTCAGAGGGCAGATAACAGTTTCCTTTCTGGCATCAGCAGGTGTTGTCACTGATACACTACTGCATTAAACTGCGTGCACGGGTTAGAAATCCTTCTTATCGCAGCTCTATAAGTTAGCTAGCTGCGACCACAGACATAGAGTAGAGCCCACATTTGGTCCCACATTTCACAAGGTTACTTAAGGATAAKTATTTGTCCAACAACGCTTGCTCCGTGTGCTGATAGTTCCTGGCACACAGTTTCAGGATGCTGCAGTTTAGTGGAAGGCACGATGTAACGTTCCAAAAGTGTTCAAGCTATTTAAACCGGTATGTCCGTATTTGGAAAAATTATATAATACATGTCAACCCCTTCAGACGTTTACCTGTATATTGAGCATCAAAAATCCATATTAATCAAAAGCGGGGGGCATGCTGCTGCAGCAATATCAGGAGTAAAGGAAATTTACTTGGGTACCTTCRAACAAAAACAGCATTTTCAAAATCTGACTTCAACATTGTCTGTATTAGGGTTGGGCAATATTGGCAAAAAAAATTAATCACGATTAATTGTGGTATTTAGCCGATAACGATTAATTTGACGATTAATCCCCTGGAGTCCCTGGACACCCTCATGTCCTARTCACATGACCAATTTAGTGGGAAAGATTTGCTCTTCTTAAAAATCTGTTCYAAATTGTGTCAAAATTACAGACTTCAGGCTTAAGATCAAAWTTTAAATTGTATTGATAGATAAATAAACTGCTGAACTTTTATTTTAATGTTTGTTATATTTGAAGCGGAGAGAAGCACCGAGTGGACTCTGCCTGGTGGCATTAATTGTATTAATCGTCAAGTGCCAAAAAATACTCGATTAAAGTTTTTCTGACAAGTAATTGCACACGATACGATTATGCCCAACCCTAGTCTGTATAGCTGTACTAGGGAGGGATGGGTACTGATTTCAATACTTTTATAAGTACCGACCAACTTCTGTCGGTACTACAGAGAACTCATTCACGTAACATCAAAAGGTACCATGTTTCGGCACCTAAACGCATCATTGGCGTAAGAGTGGGAAATTTTCCATGCTTGTCCTGAACGCAGCATCGCGCAAGAGCGTAATGACGTCAGCAGCCGCTGGTTCAGTAAACARAGTTGGGTCTGAACGTAGCTTGAAAGCGAGCTTCGCAGCTCGCAGCTCCTGGAGTGAAACTTGCCAAACAGACAGCCTCTGAATTATCCAGTGGATTAGTTACCTGGTCAGCACGAAGTTCACTTGCTCTTCTTTATTTCATCCACCATTAAACGGAGACCGGCAGTGGAAAACAAMAGAGGCGCTTCCCAACAGTCCGAACGCGTCTGACCTGAAAGAGCACAAGCAGCCAACTTGAAGTGTTGGGTAGAGCTGGGCGATAAGGCCTAAAATCAATATTGCGATATATTGACCAGTTCACCTCGATAACGATAAATGCACGATAACTCTTACCAGACACAAGTACCATGGTATAGTACAGTCATAACACTATACACTGTGTCCATGTTCTTAGAGGGATCCATGATTAGTTGTAACATTAGACTTTATTTGATAAA
>NW_013952884.1:291826-292869 GCF_001266775.1 Austrofundulus limnaeus
ACAAAGACAAACAAGCATACCAAATTTCAGGAAGGCAGCATTTGCAAAATAGGACGTCTAAATACGAGCACAACAAAAAGTGTCCAGCAGATGGCAGACAAGATTCYTCTTAAAGGGCTGTAGTTAAAAATGAGGAACGCTTCACGAATTTGCGTGTCATGTAACCGGCTGGACTCAAAACAGAGGAAGCAGGAAGCAGCGTGGCTGAGAGCGCAAAGGAAGAGCAAAAACAAACAACAAAAAAAAACTAAACTAATTATCTGGACCTGGTTCGGGTGTRTGAAAATGAACGCCGAACTGTTTACATATTTACGTGATGGCGCGTCCTCCGGTCGGCTGCCGAGCGACCACACTGCCTGCAGCGGGAGGAGCGCAGCAGATTTCACTGTAGTGCAGCGAGGTGACAGTCAGTGCAGGTGAAGTCAGTGYGAGCTCCAGTGGRACACACAATGGACCTCTTTTCTCATGCAGTCATAGTGGGGAAGCACTGTGGGAAAAGGTGACGKYYKRMYKGYYTYWAAAAAMMAAMMAAMYKKWAAGCATRAACGSGATGATTGTCACCCCGATGGAGCGTGCACAGMGTAAACACRTGGAGTGCAGAAAAAGTAATTGCAAAGTGTGTAGAAAGGAATAAATACAAGCAAGTATCCTCTGCCTGGTGGCATTAATTGTATTAATCGTCAAGTGCCAAAAAAATAATCGATTAATGTTTTTCTGACGATTAATTGCACACGATACGATTATGCCCAAACCTACTTCAAATGTTAAATTAATTTTTTAAGAGAGAAAGTTGTTATAATGTTAAGGGATTTCAGATATTTGTAAAACCTAAAATTCAAACAAACCTGAAGGAGTGATGTACGTCAGTCCAAGGAATAAGATTATGAAATATTCTGGATATTGATTATAAAATGGCTGGTTCACTTGTTGGTTTATTGGAGAGATATAAGGTTGTGTAATGTGTATTCATATGAATTACTTTTTGAGGAACTGAAGCTTTTGTTTTGTTCTATAATTGGATTATTATGGTTTAAAATGAATAT
>NW_013952884.1:293389-297561 GCF_001266775.1 Austrofundulus limnaeus
ATATATATATATTCTGGGAATAATTGCAAATATAAATTCTGAGTGTAGAAAGTCTAATAAAAGGAAATTCGGTGAAAAGGAAAATCGGTAGCACCGACAGCTATCGAGCCGCGCTACGGTAGCAAAATCTGACRAGGTCGCAAATACTYCTCTGCAAGAAGTTTCAACTATAATTGTTTAAGATGATTTTTTTTTCTCCAGTCAAACAGGTTTGCATAACACTGCACAACACTCCTCTTGACACAGTTACGGAAGAGCATTGTATTTCATCCAAAATAACAATAAAAATAAAATAAAATAAAAACTCCTGATCTCATAATTACAAGATATTATCCCGTAATTATAAAAGCCTGATTTTATTTGGTGACTGCAATGCTCTTCCATGCACAATTAATATTCACACTGGTAAAATACAATCAAACAAGCTGTGTGTCTCAACCAAACAACAAACAAAAAGGCAGAAAAGTAATTTGTTAGCTTAGCAACACTTGCCATTAGCCTGTCCGTCCGTTGAAACCAAGTCACAAAAAAAACCTGCGGTTTTGCCGCTTTTCCTTTGGCTGGATTTGAATATCCTTTAGTCTATCTGCCCCAAACCTCTTCAAATCCCGTTTTTTCCTCCAAATATACGAAGGAAAACAGGTGAAGGATCGCGCTAGCTGTCGCACCAACTCCAAATCACACCCACGTAAACTCGAGCTGGAGACAAGTTATGGTAGGTCCTCTCTCATTGGCTGTGGCTGACCGAGGGGGCGGGGCAACACGTCTGTCAATCATTCTGTACCAGAAGTTAGTTAGTTAGTTAGTTGGTTAGTTAGTTAGTTGTTTAGTTAGTTAGTTAGTTAGTTAGTTAGTTAGTTAGTTAGTTAGTTAGTTAGTTAGTTAGTTAGTTAGTTAGTTAGTTTTTGTAAATTAAAAAATGTGATACAACATTGTTAATTAATATTTTAATATTTCCATTGTAATACAGTGTATTAGCGCAATTTTGAGTTGGGAAGTCGGTGCAATGCGACCATACCTGATTGTGTTGCATTATCATTTTAAGGGTTGTTTACTTTACATGAAGTCAGTCATATTAGTTGTAGTTATAGTAAGTATTTGGCAATGTTTTAACGCTGATTCTACACTCAATGCCGTGTAGAGCGCTATTGTTGTTATTGTTGCATTATTCTACCAGAGCAAGAAATGGAAAYCCTTTTTTCCATTTATTTTTCCTTTTTTCTGACAAGGTGGAAACTGGAACACCTTCAATTTGGGAYTGACGTCAGTCCAAATTTACAATTTTGAGTTTCATTACAACTGGAGCGTAGCATTACCCCTACTGGCCTACCAGCCCTTCCTGATTATTCTTGTTAATAGAAACCTCAACTAGACCAATCCCACTTTTCTTTGATTTTTTTCCTGCCTTCTGATGCGAATGGTCATTCATTTTAAGCCTGGTTCTGCTGGATTTGTTCCTTTTTAGTAGCCTACGGCCCTGCTCAACTTGGAGAAATGCAACAAAGAAAAATTTAATCCAGTAGGCTGGCTCCTTGGATAGATGACCTCTACTATGACCCGGTGCAACCCTCCAAGTCCCACAAACCACCAGGCAATGACCCATCTTGTAGGACACACAGACCAGGATTATGTAGTTCCCTCCAGCCCAGGATTTTAAACCCTCATGCTGATCACTTGTGCTTTAACTACAAAAACATTTGCTCATATACAATAAAAATGCAACCMATCTCTTGAAGTACTGTATTTATTCATTCATCGTGATTGTCATGACTATATTTTTGTAAAGTCTTGCTGTAATTTTATACACTATTGTTCAATAAACATGCAAGAAAGGCACCAAAACCTATGAAAAAAATAATAATAATAATAATAACAATAATAATAATAATCATCATCATAATAATCCAGGCTCTCAAATATCACCTATGACACCATTTACCATAGCATTCAAATGTTTGATTGAGTAAGAAAATTTGATACCATACATAAACACGTTCCAAGTGTTCAAATACTATTGGCATTATATGAAATGTAGCGTCTTTGTGTTTGCAATGGGAAAAATGTTACAGAAAGAAAAGATACAATTTTAAAATTAAATGCAGGCTTTTTATTTGATGCCTAAAGACCCACAGTGCAAGACAATTTGCAGAGTATTTAAAAAGTCCTTGTAGGCTCCAACTACGCTACTTTGGAAACTCTTTTGAGCTTGTGTTTTTTTGTTATTTATTTTTTATTTAAAAAAATAAGATTTTTACAGATGATTATTATTTAATCTTACTTGCTGACATGCCACATCTGCAGAGGTCAAGACCGTCTGGATTAACTGTGCATCAAATCATAAAAAGAACCTATGAGCTTAGCTAAAGGTTCTGGAGTTCATCTTCAGCACAAGACCAAAGTTTAATAGCAGCCGAATTAAAACAGACTGATGAAAACATGGTAAAAATTATTTCCTTGTTGTGGGTTTTTGGGCACAAATTAGGTTCCCATGTCATAATTTCTATAATAAGTTATTTTTTCTTAAATCAGCATAGATTAACACCAAAATAACGAGGTTAAGAAATCTCTATTTGGGAAAGTGATTTTAAAATTCTCTCTTTTTCCATTAGGACATGATTGAGAATTGCAAACAGTTGTGCAGAAGGGGCCAAAATGTTTGTAGGAACTTTGTAGTCACCCCTCTTTATGAATCACAGAAAACATTTGCAAGTAAAAAAAACTGCAGTCATAGCAACCAGTCAAACAGACTGGGGTGACAAATAACTTCAGGGATTTTATTTTAGTCTTTGTTCTTGTTTTTACTGGGTCTTGCTCCATTTCTCTCCAGCGTCCACATCGTTAGATGACTCAGGTTTTGTTGTCTTCAGTTTTAGCTGCTGCAGTTGAAACCTCCTGAGACATGTTCACGGCGAGCTGAATGGCCCAAACACTGAGGGGCCTCATGTAGGCCAGGGAGCGAAAGATGTTCTTCTCGCAGTAGGCTTCCGGRGTCTGAAAGGCCATGCCCAACCTTTCCCAAACTGTTCGGTAACAACCCTCCGCCGTTCGCATACCCTCTGCCCACATACCCTGAAGGAAAAGAAAAGAGCAGAGACATTCTTCAGCCACAATCACGATATCAGCTAAAGAAAGAAAAACGTATCCAAGATGTTAAAACTGATAAAAAAAATAGGCATTAGTTTTGTMAAAACCGATGGATTCATCATAGTATAGTCCAAAATGATTAAAACACAAATACATCAAATATTTTTTTCCAAGAGTTGACTTCAATGAGTCACATAGCTCTTTCTTTGCTGTTGTATGTTCAAATATTATTATATTATTACCTCCGTCAACGAGGTTATTGTTTTTGGTAATGTTGGCTTGCCTCTCTCTCTGTCTGTGCACAACATTACTCAACAAGTGATGAAATGGATTTTCATGAAATGTTGAGGTTGTCAGGAAGAACAAACAATTCAGAGTTGGTGGTTGATCTGGATCACCTGCGTGAGTGACCTCTCATATTGAAGTGTTTAGTTGTAATTAAGTAAATGGATGGTTTAAAACACAGTTAATGTGTGCAGGGGTGTAGGAGGAACTTTCATCTGAGGCTGGGTGATATTGGCAAAAATAATTAATCATCATTAACTGCRGCATTTATCCAATAATGACTAATATATTGATTAATCTCCTGGACGCTGGCACGTCCTTGTCACATGACTATTGGGAAAGATAAAMCCTCTCTAAGAATCTGTTCCCATTTGTTTAGAAAGTACAGACTTCAAGCTATACACCAGTTTTTAAATGGTGTTGATAGAACAAGTAAAAGCAGCCCTGCATTCTAACTGGGCAGACTCTGGTTACAAAGGCTACGTTCACACTGCAGGTCTTAATGCTCAGTTCCGATTTTTTGAAAAAATCCGATCTTTTTGTGTGAACGTTCACATTACATTTTAAATGTGACATGTATCAGACCCCTGTGTGAACGCTCCACAGCACTGATGTGACAAGCATGCGCAGTAAAAGATGTGACGTCTCATCAGCCGGCTTGTTTGTTTACAGAGCTAGCACTGATGCTACATTTTGCACATCGAATCGGAAGTTGTTTAATCAGAGCCGATTAAATAATTATCTAACATGCTTCTTTAGTTCAGTGTTTATATCTGAACCTGCCTCTGACCGGGATGCTCCAG
>NW_013952884.1:297781-299188 GCF_001266775.1 Austrofundulus limnaeus
CTCCTCCTGATGAAAAAGTCAGATGAATGTGACATGAGCGTTCACGCTGCAGTCACTTTGAAAACATCAGATATGTATCCGATTTAAAACCACATACTGAAACGGCCTGGGTCGGATTTGAAAAAATCGTATTTGTCTCGTTCAGACTGTCATAAAAAATCAGATACGAGTCAAATGGGTCAAAAAAAAAATCAGATTTGGGTCGGATTTGCCTGCAGTGTGAACGTAGCCAAAAACAACCTGGAAGCTCCTATAATCCAGATATTGCCAGCCTTAATTTGGAACAAAAGCAAGCTGAGATGCTTCATTTATCTTTTTTGTGCTGATGGCTTAGTTTAGCTGAATAGGCTGAAACATTTGTAGCTTTTTTTGGTTTACAATTCACTGCTTTAACCCTTCCAGCACACAAGCAAACAACATAATAACTAAAACAGTGTGATGATTTTGCTTACTGAGGGACATTTGATGCTATGCCATCATTCATCAAAAGCTCCATATCTGCGTTCTACACAGACCAACCATAAACCAAGTTTTCTAAAGTCTCAATTTTTCTCACCAAATACATCATTTGTAGACAAGAGATGGAAATGTAGCTGAAAATCTCAGGTTATACAAATATGCTGAGCAGTGTTGATGGTTGATCTAAATCTAATGCAAATACCAACGTACTGYACACAAGAACACAGGCTTACCTCATGGATCATAGTAGCTGCCAGTCCATACACCACTCCAATCCAGACCTCGTCCGACTGGACACTGGAGCGGTCGGGCACACCCTCGGGGCGCATGCCGTTAACAGCTCCCATCTGGCCGTCAGCGAAGCTCATCACGTTCAAGTCAAAGACAGATTTTAGTGCACTCTGAATCTTTTCTTTAGGAAAAACCTGGGAGAGAGAGATGCTGGTGTCACTTTGGTAATTGCAACAATGTTTCTACTGAAAACAAACTAAAACTTAAAGTCTAGGTTTTTTGTTTTTCTTATTTTAATCTTTTTCTTTATTAACTCAGATATGTCATTACGTAGCATTACATAGCCATAGCCAATCAGAATCATGTCATTGTAACAAGTACAACAAAATTAGGTGTTCCCTTTCTACATGGAATTTATACCAAATGTAGTTTTTTTTCCCCATAAAGAGTTTCATTTTACGTGTACTCAATTTTTATTTAATTAATGCTCATTAATTAAGCTGCCAAACAGAGAATATCAAGCTAAAATAGATAATAGAGTAACAATGACTTCTTAGTGGCATTTTTCCAGACTATACTTCAGTTCAATTCAAATTCAAATTCAAAAATACTTTATTGATCCCAGAGGGAAATTAGGTGTTGTTGTAACTCATTTAACTAAATAATTATTGTAGACGCTGATGGCTGTGGGCAGGAAAGATTTTCTGTAGCGGTCTG
>NW_013952884.1:301608-302902 GCF_001266775.1 Austrofundulus limnaeus
GTTTATGGTTGAGTGTGGGCGTGTGGAGGGTAGAACCTGAGGCGGGACCTTGTGCATGAACTCTGAGGTGCGGCTGTGATTTATAAAGGAAAGATGCGCAGAAACGTGTGTACGCACGGTTTTATAAATCTGAATTTTTTTTGGCGTACGCCATTTCCGCCTTTTGGCCGTACGTTCACTTTTAGTATAGTTTCCACTCAATCCTTTATAAATGAGACCCCAGCTTCCTTCTTTAAACCTCCTTGCTGTCTCTGATCTTGACTTTGAGCTGCTTCTGTATACTCCTCAATAACTCCCTGTCTCGATCCCTAAAGGCTCTTTTTTTCTTGTTTAACAGTTCCTTTAGCTCACTGGGGATCTAGGGTTTGTTTATAGGGAAGCATCTCACTGTTCTCACTGTATACTTGCTGTTTCTTTGGAAAGCATATAAAATGAACTTTTCCCCCTGACAAAAAGACATGCCTGCATGGATTTATTTATTCCTGTAATCAACTTGCCTGATATTCTTCATCTCCCAGCCCAGAGGCTTTGAGGAACCAGTGACCGGCACATTGGTCAGACATGACGCTGTTAGAAAGCTGTCTCCCACTGCTGTCATAGTTGTAGTACTTCCCTAAACGCCATGGGAAAGAAAACCAGGAGGAAGTTACTTTAGATTAGAATGACATGTGGACGATAAACACACAGTAACATTAGAGCTCACCGTTCCACAACAATCTGTCGAACGCAGCTCTGCCTCTGTCCAAAAAGTCTTTGTAATGCTGGTATTCTTCACTTTCATCCAGAAGTCTGGCCATTTTACACATCACACACAGGGAGGCCAGCCACAGCCCACCACAGTATGCACTGTAAAAAAAATAACAAATACATAAAACGTCTTTAGAGATTAAATTTTCTAATCAAGATTTTCTAAAACAGAGTTTGATTCGATTTAAATGCTTTTGAAACGTGTTTCTGGTGCCCCACCTCGGTCCAGTTACTGTCCAGCCGTCGTACGTCTGATCGGCATATCCTGAGTTTTCTATCAGCCCGTCTCCATCCTGATCGAACTTTATCTCTGACTCCATCACAGCCTGCCAGACCAATGGTTCACAGAGTAAAACAGCTAAAACATATGGAGTATAAAAATACATTTACGCGTATTAGCGTATCATGTAAAGCAGCTGGAATCTTCCCACAAACCGGTTCTGCTTGATCCATTCAGCTGATTAAAATTATTTTTGACTAAAACTTACAAATGTTTTACTCAACCACCTACAGCACGTGTCAAACACAAGCGACTCCTGTGTGGTAC
>NW_013952884.1:303296-307583 GCF_001266775.1 Austrofundulus limnaeus
GTTCATTACAACTGGCCCTTCGAGGGCCACCATAACGCTCATGTGGCCCTCAGTGAAAATGAGTTTGACACCCATGACCTCCAGCATTTCAAAATAATAATAAAAAAGAAGCTTCTGGAGATGTTATTCTAGACTGTTCTGTCCAAAGAGGTAGAGTAAATCTGTCCTACCTGACAGATGGGCCACATGTCCTGCAGGTACTGTCTGTCCAGAGTCAGATGGAAGTCCCTGTAGACCTGCAGGACAAACTTCAGGTTCAGGTCCTTCCAGTCTGCAGTGTCGTGGATGAGGTAGGCATTCACTCTCTGCCAGGGCTCGTCGTCTACAAACACACGATCAGCAATGATCAAAAATGTTCAAACGCCAACCAGACAATAATCTAAAGGTCAGATAATGTGGAACAATCCGGCAGTCATCCTGGTGAGATATGATGTAAACCTCACATAAATCTGCAAACGGGCTTAAATTTACATCCAAACTCCTTCACAATCCTGTCCTCAATCGTAAAGGACAGTCAACAAAATCTCTACTTCTAATCTCAGACCAGATCCAGTTGTTTGCTCTTCTCCTCTATATGTTGTTTACATTATAAAGYGTACGGTGCCCCGGGAGGCTAGCTTACATGGTGCCTATAGTGAACTGCTGAAAGGGGCACACCTGGGACATCTGGTGTAGCTGATGATCCCTCTGGAGYTGTGTTGTGGCAAACAGCTGTGAACTCACTGGTAACCCTGATTAAACTTTCCACAACATTTACAAATCACCACACTTCACACATTGTGACTATTGGTTTTATGAAGGGATTGTTAAAGCTAGTTTAAGTTATTTTTGGCTTCACTCAGAACTGTTTCTCTAAATGAAGGTGAATAAAATGGTAAAATAATGATTGTTCATAATAGTTGTTTCCCGATACCAGCAGTTTTACAAGTACTCCTACAAAATGACCCGATACTCAGGACTGATACCAATACCTGTATTGATACTTGTACCGATACTCCATTGAATGTGTTACAGTTTGCATGTCAAGCTCAAAGGTTGTCAGTTCCATGTTTGAGAAATGTATACAAGTTGTTCTAAATAAACTAAATGTGTTTGTAAAGTCATTACGTATTGTTTAAATTCKAACTCTGTAAACACACGGCACTGGTACTCGTGTACTCGTACTCTGTTTGAGCGCTAGTTCATAAACTTTTCATTCAACACCGCCTAAAAAAATCTACACTCTGCCCTTAAACATCTGTCCAGTACTAAATAATTTAGTTACTGAGAGAAAATGGTGAATAATTTWAAAAAAAAGCTTCAATGTTGACATTATCGCCACCTACTGGCACAACATGGGTATTTTTACATTTTTGAAGGCATTTCCATTTCCAGATGGAGATTATTTCTTTCAAATGGATGAAATATTAACTTTTAAAAGTTCCACTGGCCTCAGAGATCACCCTTCTCTTACCTGGGTCTCCTACGTCATGAGGCACCACATTTTTGGTTTTAACAGGAGAGCGCAGCCCGCTCATCAGATGKAGCCTCTCTGTCAGGTCTTGCTGAACCACACTGCCAGCTGAGAAGAGATGAAAGATGTGAAACCTGCTTTTCTGGTACGACTCTTTGTTAACGTGACAAACAAAAAAAGACGCTAAGATTTACTCACCAATGTCATATTGCACACTCAGGGCTAGTTTGGGCCACAGCATGATAAGAGCAAARGAGGCGTAGAAGTGCACATCGTATGTGTTGTACATTCTGTACTCTTGACCTGGAAAGAAAATAAACAAAAATTTATTTTGAATAGTTTCTTGAGATTGAACTACCACCTTTTTTTTTCATACCTTCTAGGTAAGCGAAACGTCCGTACTCCTTGACGACAGCAGGCTGAGCGGGCAGACCCCCGTCCTCGCTGCGCACGCCGCCGCTGACGTCATCGTCCTTTGACAGGTCCACCCACACGGTTCCTCCGTCCGCCACAAAGTACAGCTCGTTGAACAGAGCCGACTTGTACCAGGATGGGAGAGAGCTGCGAGGGAAGAACGGGTTGAGCGAAGTCGAAACGGAGCTTTACTYGGAGCTGCGAACGACTGTACCTGTCCTGTAATATGGGTTTCTGCCACTCCTCGATGCTGCTCTCCCACTGTTTGTAGTGTGTTAGTGCATAATGACTCAGTGAAGGAGAAGCATCCCCTTTGATCCCAAAGTAACGAGTATATCTYCTGCAAAAAGTAAAAGAAAAGACATAAATCTATCTAAATTCTGAGGTTAAACAAAAATATATATTTTTATCTAGGGCTGCTTTGACTGCCATTTTCTGGCCGATCACTGATCACTGATACTGAAAAAATCTGACCTGCCGATTCCGATTTTGGCTGATACAGATATTTTAAATACCTGACACTGTCAGGTGTTATAAGATCACAACACACTTTCAGAGACACAACTTTATTTTATTGAAAAACATTGAATAATACCCTAAAATGCCGATCTCCAATCTCCTAAAATTAAGGAAAATGCACTGCTACTTTTTTCAGGTCCTAAACTTTGCCAATAAAAAAACACAACTGAACATCAAATGACTTCCTATATTATAACATTATGTAGTCAACAAATCCATCAAATATATTACTTTTTCCATTGAAATTATTGAAATTTTATGAGTTGGTTGATCATAATATTTTGCAGRTTATRTATAAAGCTCATAAAAATTTATYACCTCTAAATATTCAATTWAATTTTGTTAAGAGAGTAAGTAATTACAACCTTAAGGGTATAGAGATGTTTGTAAAGCCCAAAATTCGAACAAATTTGAAGGACCGATGTACTTCGGTCCAAGGAATAAGATTGTKGAACAATCTGGAAAGTGATTATAAAAATGCTGACTCAATAACTTTGTTTAGGAGAATGATGAAAGTTAGATTGTTGAGGAGATATGAATTTGTATAATGTGCATTCATAAGAACTGTTGTTCGAGAAGGAGTTAAAATTTTTGTTATGTTTTGTTATTTGAAGACTATTATTGTTTCAATTTATTTGTTTTTGAAAAAGGGGCCAATATCAATAAGAATTTTTTCTTCTTTCTGCTAACTTTCATTTTATTTGTGTTGTATTAGTATTTGTTGTATGTATAGCATTTGTTTTGTTTTTAAGTGAAATGAACAAATGAAAAAAAACTAAACTAAAATACGGAAACAGCCATATAAAATAGGAGGACAGGTATGAGCAAAACTGTTAACACAACACCAAGACAAAAAGACATCAGCAATAATCTGGGTAGGGTTTTTCCAAAACACTATGTCCATCCTGCTACAGTGAGAAAGATTATTCAAAGGTTACAGCTTAATGCAAGTTAAACTTAAGATCTTTTAAGACTTTTTTGATGCCGCTTGAAATAAAAAATAAGAACAAATTTGCTATACAAAAACAAAAATGGGGGAAAAAAACAGTTGGCGATAATTTTACCCAAATGTTTAAAAGAACAAAAAAACTGCGAGAAGATTTCGGTAAATTATTTAAAACGAAAAAAGAAGTGTCACTAATTATTTTAATATCTTAGACAAATTACAATGATCCTACAATGTGTTAACATTTTAAAGACCTCAGAAAGATTGGTTTAAGACATTTTAAGACTAATTAAGGTCTTGTTTTTGGTTTGGTGAATTCAATGGTTTTTAAGACTTTTTAAGGATCCGTGGGAACCATGATTCACCAACCAAACCCTTAGAGAAAAAAGGGTGGATCCACATTTTATCTCAACAACAGTTTACAGGACAATTTTACTTTTATTTTGAACTGTAAGTAAGACAACTTGAGGCATAAGCAGTGCTGAGCATAGATTAAAGACTTTTAATCGCTATTAATCTCAAGATATTTTTGAGATGATGAATATTTGAGATTAATCACGATTAATCACATTATTATACACAAAATAAAATCATGACTCAAAGATGTTTGAAGCATTTTCAAGTTACTGTTTTGTATAAATAAAACCCTGTCCTGCGTTTGTCTATTTTTCTCTCACGTCTTGATTAGCCTCATGGGCAAGACCCTCCTCTGTTTGTTACGGTGYGTTTTGAATTCAAGTCATATTTCAGGCAGGAACTACTTCGGTGGTCAGACATATTAGCGTTGCAGCGCTTACAGACAACTTTACTTCTTTCCAGCGTGCCGTCGGGAAGGATTTTAAAAAGAAAATGGAAAACTATGGTGACTTCCTTCATGTTTCTGGGTTCAGACGCACGATACTGGCCATCTAGAGCCAATAGTGACGAAGATCACTATTGTGACGATGGGTGGGTG
>NW_013952884.1:307800-313363 GCF_001266775.1 Austrofundulus limnaeus
TGTGTGTGTGTGTGTGTGTGTGTGTGTATGTGTGTGTGTGTGTATGTGTGTGGTGAAATAGAGGTTTCTGATATTTAGTGTAAAGTTTAAGTTTAAGCGTGTCAGTTACATGTCCACCTTTGTCAGAGCAACATGACATCAGGTCTTTGGTACCTGAAGTGTTCCCTCTCTCCTGAGCCAAATGTTATTTTGGGCATGTCCCAGGCCAGGCAGAACTCCAAGCTGTTGTGTTTGTGAGCGGGCACCAGGCAGCCCACCGCTAAGGCAGCTGCCACCTTTTCCCCCTTCAGTGTGGGCGGACTGGATCCTGCAGAGAGGAACAGAAGATACCATTGTTTTATTGTACTGCTTCTACACATAACTCCGGGTCAAAGCACAGCTGTGGCCTCTGCGCTGACCTGTGGGAGAGTCCAGTCGTCCGTCAGTGATGAGGTCGTTCCATAGATCTCTGCAGGTTCCCTTTGGACTGAATGCTGTCTGGTGGCTGACCTCCCTGTCCGGCTAGCAAAATTAGAAAACCACATTTATACACTGAGAAATCGAAACAAAACTTGGAGCTGCTGATGAAATAAAATTAAACCCAACCTGTTCTCGGGCTGCAATGCACAGGGTGTAAGGGTTTACTGTAGTGCAGTGATGTAGCAGGACTCCAGACACCGCCTCCCCGTCCTTTTCCAGGTGAAACGGTTCGTTCCAGTGTCCCCCGCTTTTGTCGTCCTTGTGTCCTGATCCGTTGACCATTGTAAACATGATGGAGACGTCTAGATCATAGTCATTTTTGTTCTCTACGTCCCAAACAAACACTGCCACTGGAAGACTGGAATCCTAAAARGAGATATAGATAAGGGATACACTAGCTGCGTTTCCATTGCAAATGTACGCAAAACTTTGTTGATATTCTGTTAATGTCGAAAAAACACAGTTTCGCAATATCTGTGTTTCCATTAAGTAAGAAATGCTATTAAAGTCACGCGTGAATACGTTTGTTCTCACGATAAGTCATTACAAACATGGCGGCAATGGATGTAAACATATAGCATGTTGCTACCACGGCACTGGCGCTCATCATCAGAGGAGACGTCGGCGTCTCAGCCTACGTTCACACTGCAGGTCTTAATGCTCAATTCCTTTAAAAAAATCCTATCTTTTTGTGTGAACGTTCACATTACATTTTAAATGCGACCTGCATCAGACTCCAGTGTGAATGCTACACAGCGCTGATGTGACACACATGCGCAGTAAAGACGTGACGTCTCATTCAGCYGGCTTGTTTGTTTACAGAGTTAGCATGGATGCTACTGTACTTTTTGCATGTCGAATCTGAAGCTGTTGTTTAATCTCAGAGCTGATTAAATAATTATCTAACTCTTGTTTAGTTCAGTGTTTATATCTGAACCTGACTCTAACTATGATGCTCCAGTGAAGCTTTTTATTTTTGAATGAAACAATGAGCTGGAAATAAAGTATCGACCGAGTAACTTTAGGATCAATACGCTCTGTGACCCAGGCTGGACGTAAAAAGATGAAGCAACAGGACTTGTGTTTTGGAGCTGTAAACACATGGAGCTGCAGATTTAAACAGCGTGGCTTGAGGTTAGTGTCTTATCGATCTTTCACCCCCAGCTCACTGATGAAAAAGTCAGATGGAATGCAACACGAGCGTTCACACTGCAGTCACTGAAAACATCAGATATATATCCGATTTAAAACCACATACTGAAACRGSCTGGGTCGGATTTGAAAAAATCGGATTTGTCGCGTTCAGACTGTCATAAAAAATCGGAAATGGGTCAGATGGGGCAAAAAAATTGGATTTTGGTCGGGTTTGCCTGCAATGTGAACTTATCGAGGCTTTCAAACGACAAGCCCCTCATACTTGGGAGCAGCTATGTATACGGCGTTTTTGGGAAATTGTAGTCGGTGATTTTACTACTACTTCTACATCCTGTTGTGTTCTTCGTCATCATCTTTTTTGACAGTAGAAACAGTCGGTTGTTGATCATGTGACTCCCATGATGCAAAAAAAGTGTTTCCATTGCAGTTTTGCAAAATACACCAATTTCGATACGACCGAAAAACCACCTCGTCCTAGCGTAAAAACATTTTGTCAGAAAAAGGAAGTTTTTTCGAAATTAACGTGTTTCCATTGAGCAAATTTATTTTCAAAATTCTAATTTGCTTATTTTCATGGTCAATGGCAGCTAATTAATCTTTAACTAAAAGGGGTCTAACATCGATCCACAACTAATACATCGATCCATGGTGTTGGATGAGATACAGATATTACAGATAATACAGATATTATACAGGATTGGTGCATCTCTAGCTACATTTAGGATATCACATAAAATATCATTTACGAGGTTTGTCTGAAACAACCATAACTTTGTTTCTTCTCGTCAAAACATCCTTTTAGTCTAATCTTTTGATGTTGGACACAACAGGTTCAGATATGTTTGTTACCTGGTAATCATGAGGGATGACGGGGGAAATCTGCCTACAGGTGAGGGTGACGTTCTGACCCGGCAGGTGATAAACAGTCCAGGCGCGAGGGTACAGAGCATGATAGAAGGCGTACTCCCCACAGAAGCCCCAGTTCCAGCCTTGTAACGTGGGGGGACGCTCCACAGACAGCACCTGCTGGTAAACCGTTTGTCCCCCACGACGCAAACATACTGTGAACTGAGAGAACAGAGAAATAAACAAGAGGGTGTTTTTAGCAAATACATGCGTTAGATTTGAACAAACAACAGAGAAAATACGGGGAATTTTGAGTGCTGAATGACTGTGCTGAAAGTGAAGGAGCTAAAATTGATTTGTTAGAGCTAAAAGAAGCAGAGCACTAGCTAAATGCTAACAGGAGCATAAGCTAGCAGGGTTTCCCCCAGAAAACTTACYAAGGCAGGTGTGCTAGTAGTAATAGAGCAATTTATTTTCTTTAATGCCAGGGGGGTGGTGAAGCTAGTGGTAGCAGAGTGCTATGTTGCTAATGAAAGCCCACCAGGTCTATTATACACTGGGAGAACCACGGAGCTAGCTAGAAGAAAAAAGAGTAGAAAAAGTCTGACTTAAAACTAAAAGAAGCAGAATGCTAGCTAAAACTTAAAAGTAACATAATTATGCTGAATTAGATTTCAAAGGGAACAATGTTTTTGAATGAACTGAAAAGATTGCAATGCACTTCAATACAGAAAACATTTGTAAAATTAGTATAAAAGTTGCGAAATCTAAATCTCCTCACCCTCCTAAAAGAACTGAACCTTCAGATATAAGAATAGCTAAAATAGAACAAGGTTTGCAGGAAAACAGTTGTGTGAACACTGATTCAGCAGTCACCTGTGTGAAGTTTCTTTCTTTTTGAAGACTTCCTCTTTATTAAGCAATGACCATTTCCTCAAGCTTCCTCACATTTACCACATCTGGCAACAAGCCTGAACTCGAACACGCCTGCAGCTATCCTTACTTTAAAGTGAGAGCAAACAATGAACGGGACAGAAGGGGCAGGTTTTTTCAAGTCATCCTAAGACTCACCTTTCGTTGAAACGTGTTCCGAATGACAGACACAGTCAGCAGTTTTAGAGTACATCACAGTGTTATAGTCCGTTTTAAGAAGACTGAATCAAACGTAGCCAAGGCAAGGCACTTTGGGGGTCCCAGGCAAAAAGGGACTTGGTGGACCTTCCACCAATTTCCATACAATGATTTAAGTGCCAGTCCTGTGAGCACCTCTTGGCTCATGGTGGACCTTATCTGTGTTTTTACCACCTTTAAAGCTGAAAGGCTTGTCTCACCTGAGGCCATTGACACAGAGAGTCAGGAGTAGCCAAGGGTAGCAGCTAGAGGGAGGACTCCCCTCAAATGGGCCCCCTTGATGGGGGTTTCCATAACAGTCGTTGCACTTTCCTGCATTGACCACCATAGAATAGAGGAATGCTCACACAGTTGGGTGTTGCATTTAAAACATAACCAGTCGTTTGGGGACCACAGGTCAGCTTGGGGCCTAGTTTGCCTGCCCTGTTGCAACTGGCCTGCGTGTAGCTTGTTTTATTTTATTTCTAAAGAGCACTTTAAGTTGGACATAAAAAGGTCCATTTAGCATTTAGCTGGCCAATGTATTTGCCACACTGGTGAACAATTCACCAAGAAAAAATGTAATTTCTTCATGCTTCACCACCAGTCATTTATATGATTGATCAGGCTGATTATGAACATTTTTAAATATTTATAGGCTAGTTCTGAAGGCTCTGTCACACTATAACTTTTTTAACAACTTGTATCAATTTATTACCTTTTTTTGACCAAATAACTCAAATAGGTTATATATTTGATTTAATCGTTAGCACTGCAGTATGCATACGTCTAAGAGGCTTCCAGCTGATTATTATTCTTTTATTCTATCTTCAGTGTAGGCATCTTTAAAGTCGAACAAAATTTTCGTAAGTTGTCTGAAAAAGAAAGTGTTCTTTGCTTCAGTGCAAGTTAGAACCAGCCATTTATTCAGTCATAGTTTTTGGCCCAGAATCAAGGATCACAGTGCAATATAAACACATACTCTGTGAACCCAGCCCCTCTTTGGGCATTATGTCAGATTCGGGGCGGAAATTCCTATCGAGTGAAGGTTCGGTGATAGAGGTTCTGATTGCTAATGAGAAAAAGAATTAAGTGTCGTGAGTTATCAAGACGTGTATTAACTAATCATATCGAGTAAAGTACATTCTGTTTGAGGTGGCCGTGACATAAGCCAGAGATTCTTAATCTATGGGCCGCGAGCGCC
This sequence comes from Austrofundulus limnaeus, assembly GCF_001266775.1. Taxonomy (NCBI): domain Eukaryota; kingdom Metazoa; phylum Chordata; class Actinopteri; order Cyprinodontiformes; family Rivulidae; genus Austrofundulus; species Austrofundulus limnaeus. Next base: position 312,575 of record NW_013952884.1, read on the forward strand.
ACCTTGAGGGCCTCAAAAAAACAACAGCTTTTAGCTGAGGGCTGCAGGACTACATTGATTTTGAATAAGGTGCAATACACTTTTTCACCACTAGTAGCGGTATTGTGCCACTCAGTTGTTTAACAACCTTTTTTAATTCGTAGAAGAAGAACCTTAGAAACCTGCCGAGAATGGAAACCAATTTGAAATGAAAAGTAGAAGGCAAAAATGAAGATAACCCTTTAAAAAATGCCAAAGTTTGTCACTGATATGAAGTGCAGCTTCTGGTTCTACCATGCAATATTTTAAAAGCTCAAAACATTATAAAATACAGTTGCAGATACAGCTATATTATAATTTGCACTTTATCAAATTAATTTTTGAAATTTATTTTTAAGCTGATAGAGTTTTATTGAATTTATTAAACTTCTTAAGGTGTTTCAAATAAAGTCTTGAGGTACGTGACAAATGTATTATTCATCATGGCGTGTCCACAGAGTGTAGCAGATAGAAACTGCTCTAAAAGCAGAGCTGGTAAGACAAAACAAGTCTGTGTTGTTTTTATTATTCACATATTAAACCCCAGCAACAAGTGTTTTGATTGGTTCCTATGCCTATGACAAACCACATAACTGATCTCTGATTTGTTGTAACATTGTGTGACTTCATTCCTATGTGTGTGAATAAAAGACTGTTCACGTCCGCAGAGTTCAGAACTTCACTGAACTTTACTAAGCTTTCGAGCGAAGTTAAGTATTCACTGAACTTCTCCTTTGCAAAGTGAAACAAAAAAAATCTTACTGGTCTCTC
>NW_013952884.1:313730-318903 GCF_001266775.1 Austrofundulus limnaeus
GGATATGGGCACCAGTGACCCATGGGACCCTGAAAGGAATAAGCGTGTACAGAAAATGGATGGATGGGTTATTTTGGTGTTGATAAGCCTAAGTGGTCTGTTGAATGACTGTTGTATTTGTTCAAATAATTGTTATGGGCAGGTTACAATTTTAAAAATATGTTTGTGTTCATGTATTTTGATTATTTGACAGTTTTACTTTTAAACTGTAAGTGTATTTTATTTAGTTATAATGCAAATACAATACAAATTAAACCAAGATTTAGAATAATTATAATTTTAAACCAAGATTCAGAATAATTATCATTTTGATCCATACATTGGTAATGTGTGACTGGGCCTCGTGTCACTTTATGTTGAACAAATTGGGCCCCGAGGTCAAAAAGGTTAAGAACCCCTGGCATAAGCCACACAAAAACAGATTGCACATCAACTAAATCACAGTTTAATCATAAAAACAGATAATTACCCAAAATAGGTTATCAAAACATATTTATTCATGTCTAAAACGTCAGTGTGATGGGGCCTTGAGCAAGCTAAAGCCTGTGTTTAACTGGGCTGCGATTGTTGGTGAGTGGCATTATCGAAGCACTGGAGCTTCTTTAGTAGAAAAATCCCTTATCTCTCAAGCATATCCTTCATCCTGCTGAGCGAACCAGCCTCAGGCACAGTTCAGCACTACTATAATATGAGATCATTCACAAACCAGGTCATGAGGTTTGTGAACAGCGACCAGCCCTTGTTGATCTGGGCCACATCTTATTTCCATGTCAAATTGCACGTCACGGATTAATAATTTGATCCTTCACGGGCCGAATGGAATGAGATCTTTGACCACATTTGGCCGTGGAGCCATCAGTTGACAATCACTCTTTCAGGACAAATAAGTAAATAAATCCTATCAACCATCAGTAGTTTTATAATTTTGGCTATTCTGCATCAGGGTTATTATAGTTAACTAAAACTAACTAAATAACAAAAAATGAAAATTGAAAAAAACATTTTAGTGAACTGACATAAATAAAAAATGTTAAAAAAACGAAAAAACAATTAACTAAAACTGTATAACCTTTTTACAAAACTAACTAAAAATAAATGAAATTATAGATAAAATATCCTTAGATTTAGTGTTTGTCAATTTATTTTGAGCCATGTGGATCTTTTTTCTTTTATTTCAAATTGAGTAGTTTATAGTTTACATTAGCTGTGGGCCGTAGCATTTGTTTACAGTCTGCTGCTGCTCAGCATCGTCTGCCAAATGACAACAGCAAAAGTTGGGAGAAGTGTCTTGTAGTGGAAACAGGTGATAAAACAGGTGGAATAYTTCTCAAGGGAAAAACTGCATGAATCAAGCTCACACAAGATGGCTAACTATGACTGTCTGACACACTAGCTTCTCTCAGTAGCTCCTGTGAAAAACAAGCAACAGGTAGCACCGGGTTGGAAACAACTATTATCATTGTCCTAAAATAATCGCCCAAGTCCTTAGTTGGGAAAATAGAGTTACACAATTATTTTAGGAAGGTGTCGCTATAATGGACGATTTAACTAGTGACCAAATAGCTGCTGGTTAGTTAACTCACAGGAACATCACAAGCTTGAGGATGCATTGGCAAATAAACTATAAAAAAAACTACTAGAACTAATAAAAACTAAACTAAACTAAAACCAAGCATTAAAAATGCAATAATAACTAATAAAAACTAGCAAATCCACTGTAAAAACTAATTAAAACTAACTGAAGTAAAAGGCAAAAGTCACAACAAAATAAAATAATGAAAAATCCAAAACTATTATAACCTTGCTCTGCATATAAACCCTTATTATTTTGTTTTTCCACAGAGGAATTTATTCCATGAAGGGATCAGTTACCTGGTTGGCTATGACGGTTTTGAAGTGATACATTCCAGGGTTAAGTTGCCATCTGCAGAACTCCCCCCTCCAGCCCCTCGTAATGGTCCCGCCTCCAATCCCACCGAGTGGAGCTCCTGCAGATCGAGAAATTACGAGTTCTTTAACAGATGCATCAAATCTGCAAGGCAGGAAAGTCTTAATTTGTTCACACAAATCACACTTGATAACATTTGGGGTAAAATGTACTATAATAAATAAAAAATGGACTGATTTGGTGACAAGTTGAATCGTTAGATATTATTTGATAAACTATAACAAAAAAGGACTGTAGAAATACTATAAGGTGTTTAGTATTTATAAATAAAAAATATATTGTCACATGGAAGTCGCCATGTTATTTATGTCACAAAGCATTCTGGGTAGATGACACTTTCTATGTGCTCTCTTGCTCTGTCCATCTTCAATGCTAATTTTGGACAATATCTGACGTTCAGCCTTTTTAAATTAAACCGGAGCTCACTGACAGAGAGGGGAAAGTAGAAATGACTCAGCCTAACACTGAAAATGTGGATGGAGAATTAATTAATTAATTAATTAAATGATGGGGGACAACAAAGCTGCTTCATGGAAAGAGAGGCTTAGCTTTAGCCTGTTAGCTTTCAAGTTAGCAACAGAGCTAATATATACCGTACATGATGGTGTTAGCCCCAGAGCTAATAATATCATCTCTGGAGCTTGTACCACACATATATTATTAATTATATATAACATACACATATACTAATATAAGTTGTAAGCTCCAGAGCTACTTTAGTAAACATGTTTGACTGTTTCAATCCATTCATTGTGCAGAACATAGAAACGAATACAAAATATTATATATAATATTTATATTTTATATAAATATATAATTATTATACAAAATATATTCTCACACATTATTGTAGTGTTTTAGTTACTTTGTGTTTTAGTCTCTCAATTACAACCCATCATCATCATCCCCAGAACACATTGCATCAGTAACAAAATGACGACTACCTTAAGTGAAAAATGTAACAGACAATTTTTTAACGTAATTAGATGTTTTCATGTGTCACAAACAACAACTTTTAATAAAATAGAGAAATAACATATCAAGGCCAACATGTGCAAGAAGTCAGAGATCCCTTTAAATCCCAGTATAAAATGTTACAATAAGAACATTCTCTTATTACAAGGAAGAACTGCACTCACCGTATATTTGACGCAAAGGCTGGGCACGAAACATGTCGATGAACGGAGCCTTCTTCTCCACTTGGGTCTTCTTGTACCACCATATTAGATACCTGGTTGAACATGTGGACAAAGGCAAATCTTATGGTTAAGCTGTGAGTATTTTTACAAACACCTGAAAGAACAAAAAATGTTAATGTTTGAACACAGTTAGTAAACCTGTGCATTTCCTTGGTGTAAAGAAGCCATTTAGGGATGGCAGTGAGACAGTGGCAGGTCTATTGTATCTGAGTCTTGTGTGCTTATGTGTGTCATGGTGCAGCACTCGCCATCACGCCACGGCTATCGTCTCAAATATTAATTAGGCAATGTTACAAAACAACTCCCAGAGGGACTCAGCAGGTCAGCGTTAGTCAGTAATCTGTTTATGATCCCAGCTGCACTGGAATTTTGTAAATACGTCAAAAACAAAGAGTAAATTGTGGAGATTTTCTGTGTTGTTAGTCCCGTGTGTCAGTAATTTGTGAAGTAAAAATTCCCCCGCAAATTACCTACTACCATATATTTAACTAAACTCCAAGGTCCTGTGATAAGACTAATCCAATGCAAAAAGGCATTTTTATTTGCTTTTGCTGAAGAATGGAGGCTGCATTGGAGTGCACTGAAAATCTTTTGGGTCCCGGGCCAGCAAAACCCTCTGGACCCGTAACGTACGGCATCAAAAAGAAAATGCTGAAGAGAAGGAGAAAAATCAGGTGCACATGGTGGCTCACGTCATGCAATGCACTGTGCGATAACAATAATTCTCTTCTGTTTGTAGCTTTTTGTTTACAGCTGTTTGAAGCTGGGCCACCGACGATGGCAGACAGTTTTTCAGAACTTTAACAAAGCCTAACGTTAGCTTGTTTCTCCACCATCAGCACAGCTGCAGCACACCGGCTTGATGTGCGTGGGGAAGTGTGTGAGCAGCACGTGCACGATAAGACGCTGATAAGACGTTACTCTTGTCTCTGGCCCTGTTTACATGACCGGTCTCTGAAAAGGCTAATGTTTACTGGGGTGAATACACACACAATAATAATAATAATAATAATAACAATAATAATAATAATAATAATAATAATAATAAAAATCACCCGTTTATGACCAGCTTGCTCATGCTCTGATCATGCAGCGGCTTCATGATCACAGTGTAGGGGTCACCTCGAGTGAAGGAACAAGATTTAGTGCCTCGAAGCAGGCCTCGGACAGGCCTGACGAGAGGACAGGAACTCTGTCACAAACTGAACTCTATTTAGACCATGACAGGTCATTCCAACCGTGAAAGAGAACCCCTCAGTTCTCTTAATCAGATAATGGACAGAACAATCTCTTCTGTTCGTGATTCATTTGTTGTTTAACTAAGAATGTTTATCCATTTGTTAAATCATGATAAGGACTGTCACAGGAAAAGTGGAACCACTTCTTTTCTTTTATCGTGCCTTATGGTATAAAAAAATCACAGAGAATCTAATTACAATGTTTTCATTGTGTTTTATGTAAATCACTGTTTTTATTTTACTGTGAACACAGTAATATAATTGTGGATTTTTCCTGAGAAAATCTTTCATTTATCTGGACTAGAGAAGGTTCATAACTGATTATAAAACAGAAATGTTAATTAATCATGATAAATGTTTTGCAGTGATTTCTCTTAGAGTCTATCAGAAGAAAGCTGAAAAGAGGTTATCATATCATGTTGTTAACAACCATAGAACTTTAACCTTGGGCTGGCGCCGGTTAGCAAATCTTTATCTTTCTTTCTCTGACTCATCTCTAASCCTGAGGGCGGAACCAAAGTTCGTCCGTTTCTTTTACTAACCCGGACGGCTTTGAGCGACACACTCTTCTTCCTGATTCCAACCTAGGAAGACAGCTGGGATTCTCTCCAGAGAAACCCCAGTTTGGCTTAAAGTCTGATCCCATGAGCTAACTAGGGAAGACTTTACAGCCAGGGACCCGGCACACCTGTCGGTGGTCTCAACCTGAGGCTAAGCCTCTGTGTGTTTTTAACTCCCGAGGGAAGATTTTATTTTGGAAGGAGGAACCGGATACGGCTTGAATTTTT
>NW_013952884.1:318960-320673 GCF_001266775.1 Austrofundulus limnaeus
GGTAAAAGCTGATGTGTTCGGAGTGACGTGTCATGTGGAACCTGAGCTTAGAAAACAGTTCCAGTTGACCCACACTTTGATAAAAGTAAAAGTAGTAGTAACATACTAATCTTACTTTCCTCCTTTCCTTGTTCTTAATTTGCCAAAACTTAAGCTAAAAGTGCCAGTAAAATTGTTTGGTTGTTAACATCAGAACTGAAGTTTTACTGTTCTATTTAAGTAATCTGAGTTGATGTGAATTGAAATTCGGATGCGGGTTTTATCTCATTTAACTCTGACGCTTGTTATAGGAATGACCACAATCAAGTGTAACTTATGATCTGTTTAATTTGTGTAAATAAATGATTGCATAGTCTTTTATGAATCAACTTGAGCTCGTCTGAACGTTCACTTATTGTGTCACTTTTCACTTCGCATAGTCAAGAGTAATGAGAAATACCTTGGTAAAAGTTTCCTGATAACCTTGTGTATGAGAGATGTGGGAAAAGCTTAATTCACTTTAAGCTCACTCCTACAACAGTTACGTCCAAACCTAGGGAATAAACTACAATTTGTTTGGAACTAGGATTATTTTTGTGTTTTTCCTACAAGCTACAAAGGAAAAAAACAGAAAAAACACTCTGCTGTCTGTAATTTATTACCTCAACCAAGGGAGGAGGTAATGTTTTCTGTCTGTCTCTCTGTCTGTCTGTGGACAAAATTAGTTAAAAACTTGTGGACAGATTGTCATGAAATTTTTACCACATGTGGTTACTGGCCAAAGGAACACACCATTAAATTTTGGTGATGATCCGGATCACGAAGCGGATATAGGAATTTTTCTTTTAATTCGAGCGAATCAGCCAGGCTACGCAAAGTGTCATTACGTCAGACACATGCCTGTAGGAAACAGGAAGTACAAGTCACAAACTCACTGGGACTACACCTCCCAGGATGTCTACTATCAGGAAAGTTGTGATTATTCTGTTATCAAATAGTATTGGTGATGTTACATGCTGTCTGGAGACGTAGAAAAAGAAATGTGATTCTCTTCACGTTACGGGAATAACTGAAGACACCGACAGCGGGAGGAGGGTCCTGTTGCAGCCGAGCCAAACCTGGACTGTCCGGAATCAACCATGTGAGGTACCCCCTCCACATAACAACTTTATTGTGTGATTGGTCAGAAGTTCGTGGGAGTGTTTGTAATGAAAGCGCTCAGATGTTGTATTTTGCTTCAACCACTCGCTTCAAAAAAAAAGAAAAAGAAAAAGAAAAAAAAGGCGACTCACTTCCACAACGATTGTACCAGGAAGCAGTAGTTTATAAAAAGAGTCAAACCATGAAAAAACTCATAAAAGGGGATAAAACAGACGTTTTACACAGTGGACTCTGACTGATAAAAACTTAGCAGCTTAATATGGGAACAGTTTGAGGATGAATTATGTCGAGTGATGAGTCTGACTTTTTTTTTTCGCATTGAACTCCACCGGGAAGAAATCCCGTGCATACTGCCTGCTTGAATGTTCACTACATAAGAACTTATTCAGCAAATGTGTTTCTTTCTCTGCTTGTGCACATTAAAGGGATCCATGATTAGTTGTAATATTGGACTTTATTTAATAAACATTTATTTTAACTGTAAAATAAAGACTGTAAAAATACTTTAGGCTGTTTAGTTTTTATAATTTTTTTAACTAAAAGGTTAAAAATATATTTTAACATGGACGGGGC
>NW_013952884.1:321175-323173 GCF_001266775.1 Austrofundulus limnaeus
AGCTTAGCCTGTTGGCTTTAGCCCCAACGCTATATTGCCTTATATGTATTAGCTCGGTGCTAGCGCAACAAACAAGCTAAACCGAGGTCCTCCATCCATATTTTCAGCTGCAGACTGAGTCATTTTTGTGTTCCCCTCTCTGTCATGTGGATGGAGGACCTCAGTGACGAGAGGAGAATGTGTAGCGTGTGTGTCAGTAGGACCACTTGGAGGAGCCAGTCTCATATTCTACTGTCAGGACACACAGYAGTGACAGTTTTAACAAACGTGTAAAAAATTACATTTTTATAAAAGTTACCTACTGCAGCTTTAAGCACATTGGGTAACATTTCTGTTTGAAAAAGTGCTGCACTGAGCAGGGGCTGAGTTGCTGTGGAGAGAACAATGTGGCACCATAAAGGAACTAAAAAAAACAAAACAAATTCAAGCACACAATAAGGCCCTTGATGTAGTTCCACTCAGGAAGAGAATAATGCAGTCTGTTAAAGGTTTTTGAAGCTGTCCAGCCCTTGTTGCTCTGCAGGTCTGTGAATACTCGCCAAAACTGATAACCTGAGTCCAAAGTTACTGACTTCAAAAGCAAACAGACAAGCTCAAGGAGTCAACTCCAACTACAGAAACTAGTTTGCCCTTCTCCTTGACTTTCAGGATATTTTTTAACATTTTGTTCACAAGTTTGAAAAGAARGAAAAAAAGAAAAGAAACCAAACCGCCTCTTCTTCAAATACAGAGCTGACGGTGCGTTTCTCCCTATGCACTCTGTCCTTTGGGTGAATAAGTCAGTTACTTTAACCTTTGTAATGATTAACAAAAGCTGCCATGGCGACGAAGCCGACTGAAACACACCCTCGGAGTGAAAAAATACGAAAGAGCCTTACAAGGAGGAACGGAGTGCGTTTCTGAAATAGTGACGCAAATCTGTGGTTTTAACTGTTTTAAACAGGTTTTGGAGATTTTTATACCTAATAAAACAATTTGCTTTTATTCGTCTATAAATACAGTAACATGAATTTAACTTGTCTCATAAGTCAACGGTTTCAAGAACGACCAAATGTTTAAAGAAATAAAGGGTGTGCACGTCTACAAAGCTGCAGAGTGGACAAATGAGTGTGTTTTATATGCAACTGTTAAGAGAACAAAGCGCTGTCTGCACAGCTGTCAATAATCTATCAGATTATCATTTACTGTTGCAGAGGTTTTACACTCGCTTACAGGATTACACAGCCTGAACTCTGAACGTGTCGCTGACCTAAAAACAGAGCTTATTAACCATTTAAAAAAGACTATAATACAAGTTTATTCTTTTTTTAAGCTATTTCATCAATTTACAGATAATGAGACTTATAAAGCAACGTACAGTTTTGGATCTGTGGCTAAATATTCAACATTTCATTAGAAAAGATATGACTATAATATTAACAATAATAACAATAATAATAATAATGTATCAAAAAATATTGAATTGATGTTGTTTTGTTTTAAATGAATAAACTTTTATAAATAAATAAACAGACATTCTTTGAAACGCTGTATCGTCTATTTGCACACTGTGTCTTGTACTGTGTTTACTGCTCCTAAACATAACTACTCTGTGGTTGCTATCTATCACTGGGTTTTATGTTGCACCTGCAGGTCCAGTAGGAACATTATAGTTGAACGTGAACAGCGGGCAGATATTACACGTCTATACTTCTTTCTGCTCCTTTTCATTCATTTTTTTTAGTTGTTATACGAGTTATTCATATTTGTTGAGTGAATGGATTAAGGAAAACACTATTTACATATTTATGCCCTCCACATACAACATTAGGGCTGACAAGAGGTGACCTGTTGCACAAAGATTACCTTCTTTGGGTGATGAAATTACCAAAGTTTTGTCTTTTAAAGCAAGTTAGGCAACTCGACAAGGGGTGGATCTGTAGTTAGGGGGGTTGCTCCTCTCCGATAGAAGGTTCACATAACACCTTGCCTTTTAATGCACAATATACACTACTCAAA
>NW_013952884.1:326123-327775 GCF_001266775.1 Austrofundulus limnaeus
GAATAACCACTGGTTTGGGTCTGGGTTTGGGTTCTTCATTTTCACCTGAAGGTATTTTTTATTTAATAATATTTTTTCTCATTTTGTTTTTGTTTAAATAAAATTAAATGAATGAACTAAACTAAACTAAAACAACACAAAATCAGACTTTAACCTGAACTTTATCTGAGATCATAACAGAAACTTCCTTTATCCTTATTTTTGTTTTCTATTTACACACTGGCGCCCCCTAGACGAACGGCGCCTTTAGCATGTGCCTACGCTGCCTACGCCACAGGCTGGTCCTGTCTAGCAGGTATGTCACAGTATTTCTGCCAGAATAACCGTGTTGAGAAACTCCCAGCTACGCAGAAGAAAAKATCTGAGAGGAGACGAACTGCAGGGATGAGTAACGAGTAAATWAAGTCTCACCTGACTCCGAGGCCGATGTGGTTCCAGACGTTGGACAGCGAGACGTTGTTCGCCTGAAAAGGCTTCCTCTTCTCCTTGAACTCGTGCGCCAAACAGATCCTCCAACCTTCTTTGGGAACSCCGTGACCCGGTTCTTTGGAGACGTACCTGCTCATAAGTTCTGCAGTGGATTTCTCCCCCCACTCTGAAGTCATCTTTGCTCAATTTTAAGAGAGAAAAACAAAACGAGGAAGAAGCTTCGAGGTGATGGAGAAAATCAAGCACCACCTTTGGTAAACAGAGCCAGCTTTCACCATCAGGGAGAAAAGACAGATGAGGTAGTTAAGATGTGCAAACTGTGGTGAAGCAGAAGGATGAACCGGTTCTCAGCTGATAAATCCTCTCGCTGCTTGAGCAATATGTGACTGCTCCTCAGGGTGGAGGTCCAGGTGACATTTTAATTCAGTTTTAAAGACCTCAAGGTGGACCTCTTGGCTCTATCGGCACGAGTCCGGATGTGGCGGWGCAGCTGTCAGCACAAGCGTCCGGCTGGATGGATGGATGGATGAGAGCTTCAGAGCTACAGGAAGTACTGAAGGTGCTTCAGTCATCTAGCAGGGACTTCTACAGAGACAAAAACACAAAGCGACACAACATAATTAGAAAAAAAACACGACTTAATTTAAAAAAAAAAGGTAATTCCAGAGCAAAAAGCATCTCCCACCCGGCGAAGAACTACAAACTACCATCGATTTTTTTACGTTACCCGTCACATAACAGTAGCTTTATATTGCCATTTTGTTTAAAACTAATGCACGGCAGGCATATTTTCTTGCGAATAACTTAATAGAATTCTAAATAAGTGTTTGGAACATACCAGTGTGACGGCTTCCTTGCGATGCAGCTCAAAAGCGACCTCTAACCGAGCCCTGTAGCCTCTGTTGTTAGCGCGGCGCTCAACATGTAAATCCTCCACCGGAAGTGAGAGCTAAATTTGACCCTCTGCTTTGACTGTAAGGCACAGCGTGCAGTCAAGAAGGCGCTCAGCACAGGAAGCAACCTMCAAAAAATGCCTATCTAATTATCTTAAATTAACATACTTATTCAAAACACCAATGACAAAAAAGCCCATTGTTCTCAAAGGTTGCTGAAGTATTAATTCATAAATAATTTCGAACTCAATGGTGCCTGACAGATTTTACGGCGAAGAAAATTAAAGACAGTTTATTTAAGACGATACCATTTTGGACTAACCAGAAGAG
>NW_013952884.1:328217-329458 GCF_001266775.1 Austrofundulus limnaeus
TAGGCATTATTTTAAAGTAAATTATTTAGTTAAAATTATTTTTCTTGTTACATGAAGTGGGATTGGTTGTACAACAGCAGAAGTGGAGCGCCTTCGTTTTTTGTTTGTTTACTGTAGCTTGTAGCTGCAATGATAGCCGAGTAGTTATGCCCAGTTTTTTCTTTATATACAGAGAAGTACATTCAGACACACTGTAGACTAGCTGTCAGTATTACTCGAGGCCGAGGTATGTACTTATATAACTTTAAAAAAACGACTCTAACAGCTCTGCTACTAATACGTCACTTCTGCCTGGTAAAAATTACCTTCAAAAACAAGCTAAGGCGAGAGTGTTGTGGTCTGGTTACACTAAACTAGTAATTTCGGATTCAGTCACATTCAGTTTATCATGTAAGTTCTCTAATGTTTATTTAAGCTCCATTGTTTGTTTTGATCGCCCCAGATGATCGAGGTGGTGGCCTCCATGGCCCGAGGCCCCGTGTTTCTGGCCGGGGAGCTCATGGAGTGTCTCATAACATTCACCAACCCGATGTCTCATCTGTCCACATCTGCGAGCAGGTAGGATATCAGCATTTTATTCGTGTATAAGTAATAATGTATACACTGTTTATGAACACCAGCCTATTAGGGTGACACCTCTATTTGTTGCCCAGTTATTTTGTGTACCTGATGTCTSGCAGCAGGTAGACTGTTGACTGTAAGATGAAGGATGAATTATTTAGTTGGTCACCCTGCTCCTGCCTAACTCTTGTCTTGTCTCGTGTCACAGTGAGATGTTGGCGTGGGCCAGCGCTCAGATCCACTGTCAGTTTCACGCCAGTGAGAACAGGGTGGCCCTGCCCGCCCGGGGCAACAAACAGGATGTCCAGGCTGGCAGYGACACCGTGCTCATACCAAGCAGAGGTGAGCAGGACTGGAAGACAGGGAGGATAAGAGGAGCACAACCTTTTTTTTAATCTATTTGTGCTACAAACAGAAACACATCTGACACTAAGGATTTAGAACAGGGGTGTCCAGTCCTGGTCCTCGAGGGCCGCTATGTTTGACTTGTTTCCCTGCTCCAACACACCTGATTCAGTCACTTCTTCCAAGTTTTGCAGAAGCCTGTTAATCACTTATTCATTCAAATCAACATGCAGGATAGTGACCCCCGAAGACCAGGGGTCGGATTTATAAAACTGGCGTACGCACAAAATGAGCCCAGAAACATGCGTACGCCACTTTTTACGCCAAGGTTGTGA
>NW_013952884.1:331343-339829 GCF_001266775.1 Austrofundulus limnaeus
CGTATAAACAGATGTTTGTTTATACGTAGTTTTTTATTTGTTTGCTTCATCTTATGACCCGATAAAAACAAAATGCCTTGTTTTTGTGTCTGTATGTGTGGCTAAAGTGCTGACATCACATTATTTTCTTATAGATTCGTACAGCGAGGTGGTGCCCATAGATGGGCCTCCCAGTTTCCGCGGTCAGGCGGTGAAATACGTCTACAAACTGACCATCGGCTGTCAGAGAGTCAATTCTCCCATCAAACTGCTCCGGGTCCCMTTCAGAGTTCTGGTTCTGCAGGGTGGGATGGATTTTAGACGTTTGGTTTCCTTKTGTTAAACTAACCAGTTCCTACGTTTAGGGCTAGTTAAGTGGCAGAAAGTGACCTGACGTTTATTGTTTGAATCCATTATAGGCATGCCAGAGCCTCCGTTTCCTCAGGACGAAGAGGTTTCTCCCTCAAACCCATTTCTGGAGGAGGAGGAGGCGAGCCGCAGAGACGCCCGAGCTCTGGAGAGAGCCCTGGACCTGCTGATGGTCACCACCTCCMGACGCTGCCCCCGTGAGTTCATGTCTTCTTTCTTTGCCAGAATTTGAATCYGTTCATCTTTCATACAAACCTTCAGTTAATTGATGTTTTATTGTCTTGAAGTTTGTTTTTATATACCTGTATAACTCACTGTCTCAGATTGTAGATGAGTAACAAATAGACTTTTTATTAAACATAAGTAAAATGGAGCTGTTTTCTAACTCTTCCGTTTTTCATAAGTATAAGTTTGGACACAAAAATATGAAAAGGCCGTACAAATTGACTTCAAATTGCAGGATTTTTACATTTTTCTACAGTTTTTTGTTTGATTTTTGTTTTACATTTCTAAACCTCKTTTTGTTTTGTTTTGTTTTGTTTCAGACATGTTTAATATCACCAACATGCGCGGGAAAGTGGCGAAGTTCTGCATCTTCAAGACTGTTTACAGACTTGGGGAGGACATCGTYGGCACTTTCGACTTCTCCGAAGGAGACATTCCTTGTTTACAGGTGGGATTGTGTCTCTGTGTGTTTTGTAACGTTATTAACTTCCACACATACGCAACGAACCAGGGGTGTCAAACTCGTTTTCGTTGTAAGCCACATGAACATCATGGTGACCCTTAGTAATTAACTTTGACTAAACCCAAAAAGTCACATTCCTATAGTCCGTTATAGCTACGGCTAACAAACAATAACTGAACTCTACCTGGTATTTCCTGCATGGAAACAGCATTTTAAAACATGCGCTTATAAATACTGAAAAGTACTACATGTACAGCTGACTAAAAGTGAAATAAATAATACAGAAATACTATTAAAAGTAAGAGTTTTACTCACTGTTGAGTTGTGGTGAGTAGCTGCCATCTTGATGTTTGAACTCTCCCACTTTCCAACAGGGAATTCCCACCRGAGGGGGCATTCCAGTGTAAATTTACGATTTKTATATGGGAAATTCCCACTTCCCAGTACAACTGGGCCAAAGCAAAAGTAGCCAGCAAAAAWATGCAGTGAAAAGGAGATTCTACACTGCGAATTTCATCGGCTGGCTGCTACTTTTCTACCCTGTGCACCTCCACSTAGTGGTGGGAGGCTGTCATTTTCAGCTAAAAAAAATCCACGTGGATTATGAGGGATGTAGTTTATGGTCAACGTTAGCTAATTTTAAGACATGAATACAGTTTAGCAGATCTCACAGGCCTCATAAAACAGCATGGCGGCCCACATTTGACCCGCGAGCCTTGAGTTTGACGTGTGCTGATTTTTATTTCCATTTTCCTGTCTTRTTTACAGTCTTGCGGGACAAAAATTGTGTAACTTGTGTCCGGTACATATCTCACACTGACACCCTGTCATGTACATTGTCAGAACTCTGTCTTGAAAAGCTATGCGGCTCACAGCGTGTGATTGGTCAGAAACTTTTGGACGTTTGTTTATATGAAGCAACGTGTCCTACATGTCATTTAACTGAAAATGGTTTTTATAGTTTTTTAGGGTGGCTGCAGCTCAGACCAACCGTTAGCTACCTGTACAGTGCGTCCATCTAACATAACAGTTTTCATGTTCCTTCACTCGGTAAAAACTCAATTAATCGACTAAACCTATGCGACCCACAGACGAGCCCATTGGCTTGATTGACAGGTGGTGTCATGTGCATTATCCTGACGAACCGTGTCTGTTTTCCAGTATTCGGTGAGCCTTCAAAGYGAGGAGGAGATCCAGGAGCAGTACCAGCGGCGACCAGGACAGGCCATCAGTGTGACCGGACACGGCCGACACCTGGAGTCCTGCCTCCACACGGCCTCCAGCCACTTCTCGCTTCCCATCCCCCTCAACGTCACGCCAGGGTTCAGCACAGATATAGGTCAGATTGCAAACTCTGAAAAATCTGTTTGGTTTTGTTTGTTAAYGAACAGATGACGTCCCCAAAAATGAAGCTGCCAGCATTTTTTATTTCTGTATTTTTAAAGTGCCTGTGACATGCCTATCATTCAAATACAAAAAGWCAAAGAAAACATATTTATACTTAAGAAAATTGCCATAGTACAGATGATTTTACCCATTTTGTCACATAATTGGCCTATTTTCTTTTGAATTTGGCTCAGCTAAAGTGAAACAGGAAGTGACATCAAAGGGGAACTCATTAATAAAATAAACTCACTGGTCTCTGTTAATTAAAACAAAATTATTTAAACTTTAACTCATCTTCATCTCTCATTGATAGTGACTAAAAATAATCTAAATAAACATCAGATTCTTCTCTACAGTCTGTGTTGTAACAACGCTCTGTTTACATTCAGACATTCCCCTTTGACATCACTTCCTGTTTTTTCTTCAAATATCTCAGCAACTGTTTATCTCAGCGATGTGAAATTTGTTTTGCAATACGTTATCAGTGTTATCCTTCCAACAATGCATTCGTGTTTATTACAAAAATTTCATGTCACAGACACTTTAAGGCAATATAAAAAATGATATCCGTGTCAACTTTTAGCTGTTTCTACACTCAAAAAATAGATGTAATAAATTTAATTAAATTAAAAAAATTATGCCAACTGGTTCCACTCAACTGAACTGAGTAATGGGCTCGACACACGGGGAGCGACAAACGACAGCGATTAACGGCTGTCATCGCAACCAGGGGGAACCCCGACACGCGGGACGACGATAGCGACGGCAGCGTTACGAATCGCGCTCTCGTGTCGTTTGTCTTCAATAAAAGTGATCAGTGGTTCTACTTCTTTTTAAGTTTATTGGTGGTTGGCAAAAAAAGAATTGTTTGCACTACCGCCATATAAACTAAACAAATCTTGCGATGCTGATTACATTTAAAAACAAATACACGCTAAGATACGACTTTATACGAAAAAAAACTTACCGCACCACTTTACTCTGGCACCAACAAATTCCCATWCGGCTGCCTTTTTATGTGCATCTTAGTCCTCACTTCATGAAGCGTTATATAAAATTGGAAAGTTTGACAGTTGGAATAATGTTGGAAGTGGTAGCTAACTGTAGCATACTCTCTGCTCATTGGTCAGTCAGTGAAACCCTTGCTGATTGATTTAGCGCCATGCAATGAAAATTCAACTATTTTCAACTTTCATATGTCGCGTCGTAAGCTCGCGTGTGCACGTCTGCATGAACGAGCTCGAAATTTCGCATGAACAGAGGTGGAGGCCTTCTTGTCCAGTTGTCCTCCTCCTACAACGCTGTTATTGCAAGTATGACTCTGCCCCCTGTGAGCAAAAGGTGTAAATCAGGGCCCCAACGATACCAACACAAAGAGGGAAAAAAAAAAAAAAACAAGGGGACTTTGAGCCCCGCCTGCATTCACTACATACACATGACAAGGCACCAAAGAACCACAGCATCCAAACCAATAAATCAGGTGATGGGGCACATGACCCTCTAAAAACAATAGAGCTAATCAAGCCTATTTTTAGGCAATGGCTCTCTTTTGCATGTGACTAACCTGTTTGTCCACCATGTGGAGGCAGTGCTCTTAAGGCTGAGTTCACCTGAAACTCATCAGACTGAAGAAGTCTCTTAGACAAGAGACGAAACGTTTCACTAAAGAAGAACCCATCCAGAGGCCCTACTTATTTTTTCCTTTTTGATTTTTTCTACCTGGGTTCCTGAGATGCATCAGGACATTCACATGAACGAGTTTCTCCGGTCGCTTGGCTGGAGGAGGGAAAGCGATTGTCGCCTCATCACACAAGTTCCATAGGAAATGAACAGAGGGAGCGAATTAACCTCCCGTGTGCACTCAAAACACAGATTGTTGGATTTACCTAACCCTGTTATGTCTACAGTTTCCACTAAACTGAGATGAGTTAATGTAAAGCCACTTGCAAATTTACATTAAAATAAATTGTGGAAGTTACGTTACACTTAACTCAGTTAAGTGGAAATTGTTGACGTAACTTAGTCAAGTTAATCCAACAATCTGTTTTTTTAGTGTATTTGCAATAACATTACTCTGTTCAGTTGAGTGTAACCAATTGACAGTTTTTTTTTATTAAATCCAATCTGTTTTTTTTAGTTTTTTTTTTTTTTKGGGGGGGGGGGTTTGTGTGTAATTATTGTTAAAGCCAGCAAATTAAATTTTACTTATTTGTATCCAGGAAGACATTTAAACCAGTAGAAAAAATATGTATTTAATGTTAATATTTTCAAGTATTTCACCAGTTGTTATAATTTTATATTAAAAAAAGACCCAGTATTTCCATATGTTTGTAATATTACCCACATAAAACYGAACTGAACTCTTGACGTGGTTGCTTTCCGTCGCTCAGTGACCCTGCGCTGGCGCCTGCACTTTGAGTTCGTCACGGCCCGGGAGCCCATGGAGCCGCCCACAGTTCTGCAGAACCAATCGGAGGTCACGGTCTGGGCCGGGGCGGAGCACGTGGACGTGGACACGTTCAGCTGGAATCTGCCCATCAAAGTGCTGCCCACCAACCCGGCGCTGGCGTCCTACGTGTCCCAGTTCACAGGGACCAACAGCATTAATATTTAAGATTTGTCAGCTTGGTTGTCAGGACTGAAGTGCTTTCAGATTTTGTCAGAGCTCTGAGATTTTTCTTTTTAAAAGAATTTGTTTGTATTTATATTTTACTTTTGCATCGACACACTAGCTTTGTCTCATTTTATGAAAGCAGCATACATGATTTTTTTTCTGCAAAGGCAATTTTTTTGCTTTGAGATGTAAAAACTATGAGAGAAGAAATAAAACTGTAACTTTTCAATTTGTTTGAGTGTTTTTATTTGGAGGTTAAATGAGTTACAGCAGAAGTCGAAACAAAAAAATGTTTTTTAATAACATGCTGATATTTACAGGAAATCAGTGTAGTAATTAAACAGTGTGGTTAATGTTAGTCTAAACATTAAAGGAAAATATAAGTCATACAAATGAGTTATTTATTGCATACAAAATACTGTTAAATAATTGACATTAAAGGGATAGTTCAGATATTTTGAATTGGGGTTTTGTAAACTGGTTATGAACAATTAGCATCTTACCTGTTGTAGATGGCGCTTTGAACAACATCCGTTTGGAAAATCAGATTCATTCTCATGAGCTAATGGCTAGTTAGCATAAATCACTATAAATAATAGTCTAATCAGAAACCGACAACCACGTAAGGTTAATTTAAAAAGTGTTTTCATGATTTTTTTTTTTTTACAATTGGAGTTGTCCGACTCGGACTCGCTATGAGCTCGTCAGTGTTTGATGAGCTATCTACAACAAGTAAGATATTAGCTGTCATAACCTCTCTCTTGAACCCCACTTCAGAAAATATGAACYGTCACTTCAAGCTGAWTTTATTGTGTAGCYTTAAAGAATACAAATGATGTAATATTTGCTATGAAACAGAGAAAGAAGTGTTATTTAAAGAACTTAAAAGTATGTTTTGAACATTTAAAACACAAACGAGGAAAGAAACTGCTCATATTTTGTGAAAAACAACACAAGAATCAGACTCTGGTTGATTTTATATATAAGGAGAAGCATTGTTCATGTGGCTGAACTGCTGYGACTCTCTAACCCTCGAGCTGTTGCTGCAGCTGAAGGGATCCGTGGCTCGGGTCCCTGTTCGTTTCTCCTGGGGAGCACGGCAGGCGGGTGTCGGCCGACTGGACCAGAACCACTCTGCAGGTCACRGGCTCAACCCGCACCTCACACCACGCAGGGAAGTCCACGGGCCGATGCACTCTAGACAGGGAAGGGAGATGGTCTTTATGTCACTTTAACAGCTTCAGAGACGAGCTTTCTTTGCTCTTTCACTCTTTTTATTTTCAGAGATTATTGGAAATATAAACTGTGAAAGCTTAGTGAGCATTATCAAACAGTCACACTGTTGAGATTATTATTTTTTCTTACATGTATGTTTTGGTATGTAATACAATTTTTGTGCTTTTTCAACATTTCATATGTCAAATATATCAAAACAGTGAGCTCAATAAAATCTTGGGTGCTATGATTTTTGGTATTTYAGCTTTTTCAGCCTCTTTTTGTAATTGAAACTAAGTTGAGCTGTCTTCAGCATCCTTAAAACCTTTCAAAATGTTTATAAAATTTTACTACACGTTATGTTTTACTCTGGCTCTGCTTCTTTAAGCTGATCTGAGCCTTTTTTCCCCCCTAATTTTAGTTTTTTATGCAATTTCAGCTGTCTTTCTGCTCCTTTTTGCTATTCTATTTCAACATTTTTGGTCTACTTTCTGCTGCTTTGTGCTAATTTAAGCTTTCTTCTGCTTTTTTTATTTTTACTTTTATTCTGCTATTTCAGCCGTCCTGCTCCTTTCTGTTATTTTGCTCATTTTAACTTTTATTGTATTTTTTGCTTGATTGCATTTTAAGCAATTTGTTGCTGATTTCAGCTTATTTTGGCTTTTTTATACCAACTTCATATTTTTGGATAATTCAGCTTCTTACAGCTTAATTCAGTAATCTGCTTCTTTGTGCTRATTTCAGCTTTTTCAGCTATGTTTTACCTTTAAACTTGTTTCAGCTTTTCTTAGCAATTACATCACAAATTGCAAGTTTTCGTACTTTCTTTGTTTTTCTACTGATGTGAGCTTTTTCACTGTCTTTTTACCATTTGTCTGCTAAATTCAACTAGTTTCTGCTATTTTTAGCTACATTTCTAACCTGAATAAGGGTTTGATTTTATATATATAAACACAATAATTTGTTATATTCTTATATCTTTTTAGTTTTGACAATAATACAATACTAATTTAGTAGCTGATGGTAATTTTTATGCCTTTTGTTCTTGAATTGATGCACAACTGCGACTCAGATTTTCCTATTTTGACACATGAATTTCYTCACCTCTGCTCTAAGAGGCATCTGGACACCAAACCGCACCGACTGTTTGTGTTACTCACGTCTCGCAGCAACCAACGCCAACGGGGTGCAGACAGGTGCACTGCATGCAAGCGTCGTCCATCCAGGTGTCCCCCAGGGAGTACTGCTTCCCTTGGAACTCACACACAGCTTGGACGACACACACACACACACACACACACACAGTCAATCCTAACTTTAAAACATGTTTCTCTTTTTAAAGAATTGCAGTGTGACGAGAAAGTTTCTCACCCCGTGAGTCGAAGTGGCACTCCAGAGGCGCAGCCGAGCCAGCGCTGGCCCAGATGAGCAGAAACCCTGCAGCTGCGACCACCCAGTTGACCCCGGTGAGCTCCATCTTCATCCCGGCCGATTCGCTTCCTCTTCTCCTCCGTGGTCCCTCATTTATACATCCTGGGATTTTACAACCGTGGCCGAGGAGGTGGGGGCAACAGGGCTTGTGGGAAGTGGCGCCATCCGTCAGGAATGAAGAAGATCTGTTGTGTGGAGGTGGGGGGACGGGTGGGTTGCGAAGGAGAGAATCTTGTTTTTTTGGTACGGGTTTTGGCCCTACAGAGATCTCGCTGCGCTTCAGTGGGCATGAACCTCCAAAGTCATAGAAACAATGACACATCCATGCAGTGACTAAGCGATGGAGGGGTGGAAGGGAGGTGAGCTGGACCTGAGGAGAAGGAGCAGAGACAGAGGGATAGAGTGGAATTATCCAACACATTTATACACAGCACCCCAAAATTAGGGATATTGAAAAGAAACAGCAAACGCTTCCATACAGAATATAATCCACCTGTTCATCAACACAAGCATAAATCTCAATTTTGGCAAAACACTGACAGAAAATTCATGTTTGTATGGAGAACTGATCCATTAATGGAGCATTTTACCACCTGACCAGTCAACACATCAACTAAACCAGAGGTGCCCAAAGTGGGGCCCGCGGGCCAAAGTTGGCCCACGAAGCCATTTGATTTGGCCCACCAGCAGTTGTCTTGGTTCCTAGATTGTAATCTCCTGTCTTATGTAGAAATACTATACAGCGGGTAAAATAAGAACTGAACACGTCAACATTTTTCTCAGTAAATATATGACTAGAGGTGC
>NW_013952884.1:346388-349133 GCF_001266775.1 Austrofundulus limnaeus
GTATTTTACAGTCTTTATTTTACAGTTAATATATATGTTTATTAAATAAAGTCTAATGTTACAACTAATCATGGATCCCTTTAAGTTACAGTGAAAAACTTTGCTGTAACTTATTTTGTAAACACTAAACTAGACTGTGTTACATCACATGTATGTTCACATACTTAGCTATGCATTTTAGAGACAACCTCCAGAATTTGAGTGAAGAGGATGGAACAGCAGCCGTCAGTCCTGACCTTAACCTCCATCGACACATCAGTTTGGGTGTTCTCTTCATTTCAGAGTGATCAACACAGCCACGATGGCTGACTGGGGACAAATGCTGGTTGAAGAATACAGCAGTGTGTGACCAAGCTGGTGACAGCATAAGGAGGAGGAAGTGCTGGGCTGTTGTGGCTGCATATGGTTCTTCCACATGCTGTAGGCTCCTAAATACTGAAATTGTCAGTATTGTCTTGTATCTTCAGACACCAATCTTCTAATAAAATAAATGACACCGAACATGAGTCGGAATAACAGAAAAGGATGTTGAGCATTAGATAGCTGCAGCTCAACCTAACAAATAAACGGAAACAAATATACTTTTAAATAGCATAAACATAGGTGTCCAATTCAGGTCCTCGAGGGCCGTTATCCTGCATGTTTTACTTGTTTCACTGCTCCAACACCTGATTCAGTGATTACCTCTTCGGGTTCTGCAGAAGCCTGTTAATCACCCATTCATTCAAGTTAGGTGTGTTGCAGGAGAAACCTCTATGACACGCAGGATAGTGATCCTCAAGAACCAGGACTGGACACCCCTAAAAGGTTAGAAAAAAATAAAAATAAAATAAGAAAAACAATAAAAATAAGAATGAAACTCAATGTCCTTACTTTTTGTGATAAATTCAGCAATAAATTTTATTTCTTTCTTCTTTTTTGTATGTTTTGGTTAATAAAAACAGTTTGTTGTGTGTGTGTTCATGAGTGTGGTTTTGTAACTCAGGGGACCATTTTTCAGAYATACCACCTTTGAAAAACCAAATAAAAGACATCACATGCCTTCATGTGATATCTATAGACCTAATGCTCCAAGAGCAGAGTTCTCAAACTAGGGTCCCAGGGATCTGCAATGAGATGTATCTTGGGGRTCTCCAAAAATTGTCAATAAGCAAATTTGATTTTTATTTTTTTTAATGAATTTAGGGAACAATGCACAGACAGTACTAAACCAAACAAAAGATAATATTCCCATGGCATTTAGGAGTTAAAATGACAGTAAATTATTTTTAAAACAGCATGGGGTTTATAAGGTGGTCCCTGGAAATTTGTCACCCTTGTGAGGGGTCCCCAGACCCAAAACATTTGAGACCCTGTCCTAGAGGACCACAGCCCAACTCCCACAGGTAAGAATGCTGTTTTATTTTTTGGTAGGGGGTTAGATTTAGGACTATGGTGTGAATTGAGTTTAGATTAGGTTAGGTATATATACTGGGTGTGGTAAGGTTTGGGTATGGGTCAAAGTTAGGCTGTATAAATAAAAGAAAAATGAATGCACATCACTGCAAAGTCCCCATAAAGGTAGATAAACATACAGTTTGCGTGTGTGCGCCTTTAAAAACGCTTGAAGCCACGCCTCTTCTCCGCTTCCTAATTTTCCGCATCAGACGCGATCAATCCATGCACGATTTCCCGATCGTCCTCACTGTTCACCACACCGGATTGATTCGATAATCGACTTCTCTGGCCTGGCTTTACATTTCTATTGCTTGTTGTGTAGCTACTAATAACCTGAAATCATCATGCCCGGCGAAACAACCGTGTTATTAGTGTATTTATGATGAACAAAAGCACGTAGCTGTCTTTGTGAAGCTGTTGGCAGAGTGACGGAGTGTCTAACCCTGTCGTCCGGGGAGGGTTTATCGCAGCTGGAGTGATTGTGTTGCTGCTCCGAGGCCTCGTCGCAGAGAAAGTCTCGTACAACCGTCCCCGGGATTTCATGTTGAAGTCGTCTGGTTTGGAGGGTCCGAATTGAGTGTTTTCCCGTCGGAAGATGGACACTGACAAATTTAACTATGTCTACAGCTGTGACTTGGATATTAACGTTCAACTTAAGATGTAAGTTCGGTGCTTAAAGACGTCTGTTTCGGTGGTGAGGCGGCTGAACTACTTTTTGTGTCTGTGCGTCCTGTCAGGATGCTGCTGTTGTTTACAGTCTCTGTGTTATGAAACTGCAGAGTCACATTATTGTTCATTTTCTTTAAAGCTAACTCTGTTAGCTTATCAGAAAACTGCAGCATGTTTGAATTTTCTGCTAACTGTGTTTGTTACCTATTCATGGCGGCATCAAGTCATAAAAATAAGCTCGTAAAACAGAAAGTACTTTTGCTGAGCTAAGTTTACTTTTAGTACTGACTYATGGAGTATGTGCCTCCTGAGTGAGTAACAGTTATTACACACTGTGTTCTTTATTCATGTTCACAACTATTAGASTTTATTTATTGCATTCTAGATGTCTGGTTTTATAAGTATTAAGGTGCCAGATCATTTAATAATCAGTGGTAATAATAAACTGCATTAACTGAGTTGAATCAAGCGTAAATATAATTTAAGTCATTTTTTTATTATCAGATTTTAATGTAAACTACCTGTATTTTTTAGTAAAGGTCAACATCTGGAAGATGATATTAAAAATGCCAGATCAATGTGTATATTTAAGAGAATGAAAATGATTCATTTGCTGGAGAAATATGTAAATATATAAAT
>NW_013952884.1:349728-350923 GCF_001266775.1 Austrofundulus limnaeus
GTATATATATACTGTATATATATACTGTATATATATATACTGTATATATGATATTTTCTCCAAATTTTAATCTGGATTTTGACATTTGTGTTTGTTTCTCTGCTCCAACCCACCTGATCCAATGATTGAATTACCTCTTCAGGTTCTGCAGAAGCTTGTTAATCACACATTCATTCAAATCAGGTGTGTTGGAGCAGAGGAACATTTGAAACATATTCAGGAAAAAAAGAGAAATCACTAAATGTTAGACATTTTAGGCAAAATGAAACGTTCTTCCTATTGAAAATTTTTACAATCAGATGTTTGATTCTTAAAGCTGGAAYGAAGTTTGAATGTGTTACATTCCTCCTCTCCTCTGACAGAGGTAGTCTGGAAGGGAAGCGAGAACAGAAGAGCTACAAAGCTCTTCTGGAGGACCCGATGCTGCGGTTCTCAGGCCTGTACCAGGAGAACTGCTCGGACCTCTACGTCACCTGCCAGGTTTTTGCGGAGGGGAAACCGCTGGCCCTGCCCGTCCGCACGTCATACAAAGCATTCAGCACACGTTGGAAGTAAGATCAGGCTGAAGTSTTCTGGCTGTTGTCTTGTTTTATGTAACTTTTGAACAGTTACAGTTTTCTTTACACTTTGTTTTTGTTTTGTTTTTTTCCTTTAATTTTTGAAGCTGGAACGAGTGGCTGCGGTTGCCGGTCAAATACCCAGACCTTCCCCAGAATGCTCAGGTTGCTCTCACCGTGTGGGACATCTAYGGACCCGGCAGAGCCGTCCCTGTTGGGGGAACCACTGTCACACTGTTTGGCAAATACGGGTAAGTTTTCTCTATCGCTGATACAGATGGTTTGCTTCTAGTAAATCTAAAGCAATACCTCAAATATTAACAACAAATATCTTACCTGTTGCACATGGCTCTTAAAACGGCTCTAATCWAAAATATTTTRCAACWGTTCACATGAAAGCTTCTTCACAARCATTTACGTCACTGTCAGTTTTGTGTTATACGGCTGTTTACGTTAAATYCAATGGTTATTTGAAAGCATGTTGCTGCAGAAGCAGCTAGCAATAGCACTTTTGGTACGAATATACATATATATTTTAATGAAATATCTGTGTCAAAAAACTGATTGTGCTGTAAAGATTTATGAAATATCTTTTGCTTGAACTGGTATAAAAGGTTTGAGACTGAAGTTATTTGCGT
>NW_013952884.1:352467-355842 GCF_001266775.1 Austrofundulus limnaeus
ATGTTAATGTTCGCGGATTTTTTTTAAAAAATGGCGGGTGCGGCTTATAGTCCGAAAAATACGGTATTCAAAGAGATATCTGCAGCAGGTAAGACATTAACTGTTCGAAAGCTTTTCACAGAACCCTACTTCAAAACTATCTGAACTTGTCACTTTAAGCACTAAGCGCTGCGCTAAACGTCAAGTCACTTTTCTTGTCCTAGTATGTTCCGGCARGGGATGCACGACCTGAAGGTCTGGCCCGGTGTGGAGGGCGACGGAGGGGAGCCCACCACCACACCGGGACGCACCAGCAGCAGCCTGGCGGAGGACCAGATGGGCAGACTTGCCAAGGTAGGGACGCGATCAGGAAGAGGAGGTGTGTGAGAGAGAGGGAGTGTTTGTGATCTGTGTGAAAGAGAAGGGGGAAACGCAGCACTGAAGGGGAACAGGAAAACGGTGGAATGCAGAATCATGTCTGAACCGTCATCTGTTCCAGGGCCCTGACCTGGAGGTACTCAGTGATGTGAGTACAAGTGGAGGAGCGACGTGTGCTYTCTGTGTGAAAACTCTGGTCAAAATGGATTTGGATAAAAACCTTCACTTTTATACATTATTACAGCTAATTAGAACATGTTAGACAGTTACAGGACGTTACGAGTTTCTGACCCCTTTGCTTTGTTCTATAAGGGGAGCTTYTTAAAGATTAAAATATTTGACAAAATACATTTTGACTCCGGTTGTGGTGTGGACACTTGTRTGTCCAATTGTATGGCTGTGCTCCTGAAAGCGTCACACACGTTTTAAAGGTTTCTGCTGTTGTCATATGTTTGTTTGTGTGTTTCAGTGTGTGTGCATGAGTTTTATCTTGGTGTGTAATTCAAAACAGTTGGCTAACGGATGACAAATTTTTTGCAATATAGAAATTGTTTTTTGTTTTGTTGTGTTTAAATTGGTGTTCACCTTAATGTTTTTGKCTTGCTCACAGATTCCTCTTTTAAAACACACTTCTAATTATGTCGTGTGACTTTAAATTCAAAATAGGGCTGCACAGTATATCGAAAATTTATTGTAATCACGATGATAGCTTGTGCAATAGGCATATCGCCAAAAAAAACTGTGTAAACTGCAGTAAATGGTTGGCTCAGATTTTTGCATTTATGCATTCTGTCAGTCACGTTGAAACGTCAAGTGTTTGACCAATCAAATGAAGCCCCTCACATATTTGGGGGGGATCTCTACATTAAATGCCTGCTCCCTGTGTGGACACGGGAGGTAGCAAACAACAGAGCAGGCTAAGTAAGAAATGTAATGTATAACAGGAACATGTTAGCGACAAAGATCTCGTGGTTAAGACCCTGTCACACTGTAACATTTTAGACACCTTATGTTAACTAATGACAAGTTTGTCCAACACTAAAGATGTCTAAGCTGAAGATGAAGTTTAAAAATAATCTACTGGAAGCCTCTTTTGGACCTATACAAACTGTAATGCTAAGAGTTAGCTTAAATATATGGCTAATATGAGTAAAAGAGTCATAACAAAATGTTCACGTTTGCATAAGTTGTCTAAAACGTTACGATGTGACAGGGCCTTTTAAAAAAAACAGCTCTCCTATTTGGAGATATTTTGGTTTCAACTACTTTCTACAAACATGCGTAGATGCAGGAGAGGAGAGGAGAGGGAGGAAGAGATTATGGTCCCACGACACAACGTAACTTTTTCTACAGTGGGAGGAGGAAATTTTGGGGATTTATTCTCTCTATACGTGTTTTAAAATGCTAGAATTTCTTCATTATATTTTGAACTCCTCCTGCTCAGTTGTCTCTGCACTCGCAGCCCTGTTGACACAGGTGCGATGACGTAATGACGGTAGAGGGTAAATTTTCGTAGGCCAACTTCAAACCGTTTCTACCATCTACCTCATATACCACACAGCCCTACTACAGTTATGGCAGGTTTCCCTGATATCTTGCAGTCCTAATTCAAAGCTAACACCGGCTCTTACTTGCTAACGGAGCAGATGAGCTGCTGAGCATTAGAGCAGAGATGCTGGTTTGTGCATGATCGTCCGAAACTGCAGCCGGTTGTACGACGACACGGTCAGCGTTTGCTATTTTCTGTAAAGCTCTTCTTATTTGCCCTCTCCGTCCAGCTGACGAAGGCTCATCGGCAGGGCCACATGGTGAAGGTAGACTGGCTGGACCGGCTGACCTTCAGAGAGATCGAGATGATCAACGAGGTGAGTTTTGGCTCCATTCTTTCACAAAAGCTGCGCCGAGGCCATGGAAATGTTGGCGTTAGTTCTTTAGGTTAGAGAAGAATGCCTGTCTCTGCAGATTGAGAAGCGCAGCTCGAACTTCATGTACCTCATGGTGGAGTTTCCTCGYGTCAAAACAAACGACAAGGAGTACAGCATCGTCTACTATGAGAAGGTATTCCCCCGCTGGGATTAAACCAGGTTTATGTATCATTAAGAATTCTTGAATCATCTGAGGGTGTTCTTTGTTTGTTTGTTACCTTTCAGGACGGGGATGAAGCGTCTCCCGTTCCCACCAGCTCTGACATCGTTAAAGTCCCCGACCCACAAATGGGGATGGTGCGAGAGCTCGTTTACAAACTCTGAAAGAYGTTTTTGGGCAGTTCGAAGCGCCGYCTAATATTTTACACGTGTGTTTTTATTTGTCCCCCGTAGGAGAATCTGGTGGAGAGTAAACACCACAAACTGGCTCGTAGCCTTCGCAGCGGGCCGTCGGACCACGACCTGAAGCCTAACGCTGCCACACGAGACCAGCTCAACGTAAGGAGCGAACGCTTTTATGATTTTTATTTCATTTTATGTTTTCAGGGAGTCTAATCCAACAAGTGTGCGTCGCCAACAGATCATTGTAAGCTACCCTCCAACCAAGCAGCTGAGCTCTGAGGAGCAGGATCTAGTGTGGAAGTTCAGATACTACCTCACCACWCAGGAAAAGGTGGTTCTCCTCATCCCGGACTTTTTAGGCTCCTTTGGTTGCTGTTTGCACATTCTCACCAACTCCTCCTCACCTCCAGGCGCTGACAAAGTTCCTGAAATGCGTGAACTGGGATCTGCCACAGGAGGCCAAACAAGCTCTGGAGCTGCTGGGGAAGTGGAGGCCCATGGACGTGGAGGACTCGCTGGAGCTGCTATCCTCCCATTTCACCAACCCGACAGTGAGGCGCTACGCYGTGGCTCGCCTGCAGCAGGCTGACGATGAGGTTCAGTTCTTCTTGTTTGGACTACTGCAGGGGTTCTTAACCTTTTTGACCTCGGGGCCCAATTTGTTCAACAAAGTGACACGAGGCCCAGTCAGACATTACCATATGGATCAAAATGATAATTATTCTAAATCTTGGTTTAATTTTTATTGTAT
>NW_013952884.1:356483-359555 GCF_001266775.1 Austrofundulus limnaeus
GTTCTGCAACTGTATTTGATAATGTTTTGAACTTTTAAAATATTAAATGGTAAAAACAGAAGCTGCACTTCATATTAATGACATACTTTGGTGTTTTTTGATGGGTTACCTTTATTTTTGCTTCTACTTTTCATTTAAAATAATTTTCCATTCTCAACAGGTTTCTAAGGTTCTTCTTCTACATATTAAAAATGGTGTCAAACAACTGAGTGGCGCACTATCGCTACTAGTGGTGAGAAAGTGTATTGCACCTTATTCAAAATCGATCTCACGGCCCTCTGCGGCCCAAAGTTAAAAACTGTTGTTCTTTTGAGGCCCTCAAGGTGGCGCTCACGGCCCACAATTGGGCCGCGGTCCATAGGTTAAGAATCTCTGGACTACTGTAACAGCTTCTTTACAGGTCTCACTTGTATAAATGAGACTACCTGTCTGACCTGCYGATACCAATGTTTTTAATAACTGACACTATCAGATGTTATAAGTTTACAAGACACCTTCATTCAGTGTTTCAAGTAATTTATTTCAKAACAACGTATTGAAATATAAAAGATTTTAGAGCTCTTATGGAGGAACATCCCACACAGCAGACAGGTGTGGGCCAGGTCTGGCAGKGATGGCACTGTGTTTAWGATGGCATGCCACAACTGGCCTGGTCGTGGTTTGGTTTWTGTGGTTCTGGCCCATGCATGGACCACCTCTGGCAAAACACATMTGGGCCACCAAAGGGCCRTCATTCTTYGCRGTACCTGGGCCRAGTGTTAGTAAATAGCTTGGGCCAGAACTGGCCCAGACYGATTTTGCTATTTGGGAATCTGAGGTTTATTTAGAAACGGCTTCTTGTTGCACCTCTGTTCTAACAACCTCCACGTTTTCCCCTCGTCAGGACCTGCTGATGTACCTGCTCCAGCTGGTGCAGGCGCTCAAGTACGAGAACTTCAGTGACATCCAGGGCGGCTTGGAGCCAGGGAGCAAGAGAGAGAGCCAGGGACTTTCAGATGACCCCACGCTGGACAGGTCAGAACAACAGTGGAAATAAAGCCCTTCTGGCTTCAGCACTATAAGTGGGGGGTGGGGGGGCTTTTCTAAAATTGAAATAAAAATATTTTTAGCTCATCGGAAAGTTTTATTTCTACATTCAGGATCTAAATTTACCTCCAGCATGTTTGCTTGCAGGGGTAGCGTGCACCGCTGCGCCGGCTTTGATTATTTCTGTTTCRGAAAGCGTATTGAACTCGATGGTTATTATGGTTTTACTGGCAGCTCTGCAGCTGAGTCAAGAATCTCAGGCTGTTGGCTGACTCTGCCACCACACCGAGCTCCATGTCGAATTTAAAAGTAGAATATAGCAAAACATTAACATCTGCTTTTATTACTGTTCAAATGCACTTTCTGGTTTKAATTTTTACTTTTTTCTTTGTTGTAGCTTGCAGAGCCTTTCGGCCACATCCGGACCGTCCTCTGCTCCTCAGCAAAAAGGCAAAGAAGGAGTCGACAGCGAGACTCTAGAGGTGAGAAACCGGCCCCAAATAAAAATCGGGGGTCCGTACAAAGAGTATAAAACTGTTTTTTCTTTTATCTTTTCAGCAAGACTTGTGTACTTTCCTCATTTCACGTGCTTGCAAGAACTCCACACTCGCCAACTACTTGTACTGGTGAGCGCAGTTTATTGCTTTAATGAAGAGTTCTTTAAAACGCACTGAGTGTTTTATTATATTTTTTAATCTTTTCAGGTACGTGATTGTGGAGTGCGAGGATCAGGACACACAGCAGAGAGATCCTAAAACACACGAGATGTACCTGAACGTGATGAGGAGGTTCAGCCAGGCGTTACTGAAGGTGAGAACGTCCAACTAAATCAGCTAATCTTAAAACCAGTGTCTGCATTACCTTCATGGGTGTGACTCAGTTTCTACCACCATTCCAGTTTATTGGATCACAGTTAAATGTTGTGTTGTAAGCACAGCTTGTCTA
The DNA here is from genome assembly GCF_001266775.1 of Austrofundulus limnaeus. NCBI lineage: Eukaryota > Metazoa > Chordata > Actinopteri > Cyprinodontiformes > Rivulidae > Austrofundulus > Austrofundulus limnaeus. The sequence continues at coordinate 358,455 of NW_013952884.1, forward strand.
AATCACTTGTTTAAGGTATGATTTTAAAGTGTCTGTGATATGCATAGCCATGAAATACAAAAAGTCAAAGAAAATATATTTATATTTAAGAAACATGGCCTAATACATGTGATTTTACCCGTTATGTTACATAACTGGCATATTTTCTTTTGAATTTAGCTCAGCTAAAGTGAAACAGGAAGTGACATCAAAGGGGACTCATCAAGAAATAAAACTCTAGTTTTTGTTTATTTAAAYGATACTATTTGAACTATAACTCTGCCTCATCTCTCTCTGATGGTGATTAAAATAATCTAAAGAAACATCAGATTCTTCTCTACAGTCTGTGTTAACATTTTAGCAACACTGTTCACATTCAGTCATTCCCCTTTGACATCACTTCCTGTTACTTCACATGCAAATATCTCAACAACTGTTCATCTCAGCGGTGTGAAACTTTTTTTTATAATGTTATCAGTGTTATCCTTCCAAAAGTACATTCATTTTTATTACAAAAAATTGATGTCACAGACACTTTAAAGCACACGTGTCAAACTTAAAGCCTGACTCAAGGTGTTCATTTTTGTATAACCCAACCTTGATTTGTGCATCTTCACATCTTTGTCTCGGGCCTGTGTGGAGAGTTCCTTGGTCTAGCCTTTACTAATTAGAAGTGTTGATTCTGGAGGCTTTATCAGAACAAGTGTTTATAAATACTGAGATCATTTGACACATAAATTTAACTAATGTGGCTATTAAAGTTAGCAGTTTGGACTTCAAATCAAAGGAGGTGGGAAGAAATGCATCACTTTTCAGTTTGATGTTTGTAGAACTATTTTTATCCACATTTAATGTAGAATTATCACCTGGTTAGCACCTACTATAGTCTTAACCTCTTGAGCCAAAACAGCATTTCCTGTTTTTTATTTCTTTCAACTTCTATTAACCTAAGATCTGTAAGTTGAACCTGGACATGTTTGGTATCAATATAAAGCTAAGAATCTTGGCTAAAAGCTCATGGAAACTACATTTACATCCACCAAACACAGGTTAAACGACAGACAATTGAATCAGAAAATAAACAAACTGTACAAAATGGGATTGTTTCAAATCTGTAAATGC
>NW_013952884.1:360478-363338 GCF_001266775.1 Austrofundulus limnaeus
CCTCTGTAACTTTGCTCCAGTTCATTTTAGCAGCATGAATCTTTGCACAGGTAATGTTCACAAGTGGATTTATGGTTTCCATAAGTTTTAGTCTTGTTCATTATGGTCTTAAATGGGTTTTATACTGACCAATGAAAAAGTTATTCAGATTGAAGTGAAAAAATATATATGTTCCATCCTCAATATCTCTAAAACCACAGCACCTGTATTAATACTTGCCCTTCTAATAAAATCTCCCAAGTGTTAGCTTTAGTTTGATACCAAGATTATTTAAGTTGAGCTTGTAAATGCTGAGATACACTCAGTTACATTTCACCCTGGTATTTTGAGCAAAAAGCTCAACAAAACCTCTTGGAGATTAAGAGGTTAATTTGATACCRTTCAGTGAAACATTCTTTTAAAGTCTGATGTTTTATTTTTATTATTTTTGTCAATTTTAAGTATCCATGTAGCTCACCCGAACCCTTTTTTCATTCAAACTCTTCTTCTCTTTCAGCACGACAGGAGTGTGAGGGTGATGCGCTCCCTTCTGGCTGCTCAGCAGACTTTTGTAGACAAACTAGTGCAACTCATGAAAGCTGTCCAACGGGAGAGCGGAAACCGTAAGAAGAAGGTAAACAACCCATTTGTGTCAAAAAAACATTCAAACTGAAGTGTGAAAATCAAGAACTAAATGGCGAGTTKTACCAAAATGTGTGGGTCGTGTTTGATTTCAGATGTTAAGTCAAGTCAATTTTATTTATATAGCACATATAAACACAACTGCCGTTGGCCAAAGTGCTTCACATGTTAAAAACACCAAGAGTTGAAGCCTGTCTGATATGAAGGGGCAGCTGGTTCCACAGTTTAGGAGCCACAACAGAAAAGGCCCGATCACCTCTGTGGACCAGTCTGGACTGTGGGACAGCCAAAAGCAAATGATCACTGGATTTAAGAGATCTGGGAGGCACATAGGGCTGCAGGAGGTCTGACAGATATCGAGGAGCCAGTCCATTCAGAGCCTTGTAGGTCAGCAATAAAACTTTAAAAACTATTCTAAAAGAAACAGGGAAGCCAGCACCGGGGAGATATGATCACGCTTTTTTGTTCGTGTTAAAAGCCGTGCTGCAGCGTTCTGAACTAACTGCAGTCGTGAGAGGCCAGCCTGACTAACTCCAACATACAGAGTTACACTAATCCAGCTGAGATGTAATAAAAGTGTGGATTACACATTCAAAATCTCTGAGAGGTAAAAAGGATTAACTTTAGACAAAAGTCTAAGTTTAAAAAACAATCTCTTTACTACAGAACTAATCTGTTTCTCAAAGTTAAAATTTGAATCAAAGATCACCCCCAAATCTTTGACATACGATTTTAAAGATGGCTCTAAGGTACCAAGATCTATAGGGGAATCACTGTGATTAATGCTGGGTCCAAGAATAATAACTTCAGTTTTATTGTCTTAAAATTTTAAAAAGTTAGAAGCCATCCAAGTTTTGACCTCAGTGAGGCAGTCAAAGATTGGTTTTAATGAAGAATTATTGTGCTTAAATTGAAAATAGATCTGGGTGTCATCTGCGTAGGAATGAAAAAGGATGTTAAATTTTCTAAAAAAAAATAGCCTAAGGGTAGCATTTTTATTTATTTTTTTATTTATTTACTGTTATTTTACCAGGCAAATCCCATTGAGATCTCAGATCTCTTTTTCAAGGGCGGCCTGGGCCTGAAGGCAACCTATACCTAGCATGTATATGGAAAATAAAATGGGACCAAGAATGGAACCCTGGGGAACTCCACAGGGTTCCCCAGGGGGCTGAGGAGGAAACAGAATTTCCTAGGTTTACAGAAAAATTCCTGTCAGAAAGGTGAGACCTGAACCAGTCCAGTGCAGAGCCTTTGATACCACACTGGTCTAGCCTAGAGAGTAAAATATTGTGGTCTACTGTATCAAAGGCTGCTGTCTGGTCTAAAAACAAAAGAACAGCAGAGTCTCCAGAATCTGTAGCAATTAAAAGATTATTAAAAACCTTTAAAAGTGCAGTTTCTCTGTTGTGAAGGGCTTTAAAACCAGATTGAAACAATTCAAGAATTTTGTGAGCACTTATGATTAAAAAAGGAAGTTTAGAGATGGGCCTAAAATTTGAAAGGACAGGATATATTTGTTAATATAAGCTTTCCTTCACACGTGCCTGCAGACGGAGAGGCTGCAGTATCTGCTGGCAGACAACGAGAAGGTGAATCTCTCCGACATTGAGCCGATTCCTTTGCCTCTGGAGCCCCAGATCCGGATCAGAGGGATCATCCCGGAGACGGCAACACTTTTTAAGGTGCAACAAAAAAAGCCGACTTCAAACGATGCAACTTTGTTAAGCATGTGTGAGACAGAGGGGATCTCTAACCACCAGGACAAAACATAACAGCTCTGCGTCCAAGTCATCTCATCGTGCAGAAACACACATCCTTTCAGCTTGTTTTTCAAGAAACTAAACATTTACCAGCTTGTGTCTGTAGGCAAGGAGTGACTGCGTCTTCAGGAACAATCCTGTTCTCCAGGGTTTGATGTAAATCTCTCCTCTTTGTGTCAGAGCGCTCTGATGCCGGCCAAGCTGATCTTCAGAACCGAGGACGAAGCCATGTACCCRGTCATCTTCAAACACGGAGATGATCTGAGACAAGACCAGCTCATCCTGCAGATCATCTCGCTCATGGACAAGGTGAGATCGGTTCACGTTTTTGGGGACATCAGAGCGGGCCGTCAGCAGGCAATGGGACTCAGACTAGTCTGTAAATTGTCGAAAGTGTGCGTGTGGTCGCTGGGGGGACTCTCCCAGATCTCTCCTATGGTCTGATCTGGGGGGTGGGTGGGCAGATCTTCCCGTGC
>NW_013952884.1:364199-379950 GCF_001266775.1 Austrofundulus limnaeus
ATACTAATAGTCTTTAAGTAACAAAACAAAACAAAAACATCAACAATAGCAATCCTTCTCGAAGAAAAATATGAATGAGTACACATTTTTTTTTTCATATTTCTTCAACCAATTTTAATCTTTCTCTTAAACATAAACATTGATCTGGCATTTTTAACAGCACTTTCCAGATTATTCCATAATCTTATTCCCTGGAATGATGTACATCGTTCCTTCAAACTGGTTAAAGATTTAAGTTTCACAAACATCTCAATCCCTTTAAGATTATAATAGCTGTGTCTTTTAACAAAATTTAAATAGATGTTTTTGAGGTAATGTTTTTATGAGCCTTAGACATAACCTGCAAAATACTATAATCAACTAACTGATGGAATTTCAATAATTTCAACTGATAAAACAATATATTTGATGGGTGACTGTAGAGTTTTCTGGTTATAATTCTTACATCTCTTTTCTGTAAAATAAAAATGGGATTTGTAATTGTTTTGCATGCTTATCCTCGTGCAATTATTAAATAAAGCTCCTGTAAGATTCCTGTGAAGTAAAACAAAAACACATTTTTGTTCCAGGTTTCATGCAGTTTGTCCAGTCGGTCCCTGTGGCTGAAGTTCTGGCCACTGAAGGCAACATTCAGGTGAGCAGACGGTGCAGCTGGACTGGTCGGGCTTGAGTAGAAACTTGTTCTGACCCGCACTTTTGAATTTTGACAGAGCTTCTTCAGGAAGCACGCGCCGAGTGAGAAGGGGCCGTACGGCATCAGCTCGGAGGTGATGGATACATACGTTAAAAGCTGCGGTGAGGCTCTGCGCCGATCTGACCTCAGATCGAGCAACGAGCTGAGGTCTGATCAGTGTTTCTGTTATTCCAGCTGGTTACTGCGTCATCACCTACATCCTGGGAGTTGGAGACCGACACCTGGACAACCTGCTGCTAACAAAGACCGGTGAGGGGAGGCGGGGGCGGGACGTCTGGAAAGGTCACCTCCTGCTCAAAGAGGGTTTTTTTTTTTTTGTCTCTAAGTTTTCTCTCTCTGCCTGCGTACAGGGAAACTCTTCCACATCGACTTCGGCTACATTCTCGGCCGAGATCCCAAACCGCTGCCTCCGCCCATGAAGCTGAGTAAAGAGATGGTGGAGGGGATGGGGGGCATGCAGAGCGAGCAGTACCAGGAGTTCAGGAAGCAGTGCTACACCGCCTTCCTCCACCTCAGGAGGTTAGTGTCAGCTGTTTGTTTTTTTATGATAGAATCCTTAATTCCACCTGAAAGTACACTCGGTCGCACATAAAGTTTTTTTCATTTTCACCGTTTCCTCAGATACTCCAACCTGATCCTGAATCTGTTCTCTCTCATGGTGGACGCCAATATTCCCGACATCGCTCTGGAGCCTGACAAGACGGTTAAAAAGGTCAGTTTGTTGTTTCTTTTCAGTGTATTCTCTCATTGCAACGATTAGTCGACATTGTCGACAATAAAAATAGTTTATGGCGAATTTAATAGTCATTTTTATTACTGTGATTTTTTTACGGAGTGAGACATCTTCTTGTTCGTCTCTCTCTGTCGAGCTTCACACATGCGCAGTAGCGTTCACCGGCATGTTTAGTCATGGCGGCTACTGATGAAACGATCCAAGGTTTGGGACACTTTCACTCTCGATAAAGGGAAAAAAAACTGATCTGCAACATTTGCAAAGCGGACCTCGCATGTCTTGGAAGCACTTCTGTGATTCATGAGCGTTTAAAGAGACGAGACAAATGCTGAGCTAAACGACACACATGAGGAGACAACTCGTAGACACTGTTATTTGCAGAAAAAAAGTTGCGTGTCTGCAGAACCAATAACACAAAATAAAAATTTAATTGTTTTTTAAAGATATACTTTGGTTATGAAAAAAGTGTTTGCAGCTTGTTACAAAATGTTCTGAACTATTTTTATTGCTGCTAATGTGCCAACTTTGTTTTACGGGAAAGAAAAAGTACTTTTTTTAATTTTTGGAAAAATGTGCTGTTAAATTTTCAGCAGCAAACCTGATTAAATTTTTGAATGGAGTACCCGTCTTCTGTGTGTTTACCACCACATTTTAAATAAACTTAATGCTAAATGTAAAAGCTGATAGCTAAATAAGTGCCATTTCATAATTATATGATTCATAATCTGATTAGTCGACTAATCGTTTTAATAATCAATGACTAATCGACTATTAAAATAGTCATTAGTTGCAGCCCTACATTGTAATGCAGAATATCACAAAGAAGACTAACGGATGTCTATTAACCAAAACAGCATGGAACACTAAATTGCTTTTCACCTCACAGCATAAAATATGAAAATAAAGAAGCTTGTTCCTTGTTTTTATGGCCGTTAAAAAAAAAGCAGAATTATATTTTAACGTATGCAGATGACACTGAATTAGGCTTGTGCAAACTGGTTTTGTATGCGATTAAGTCGTAGAAAAATTGTCCCCAATCAGTACTTGGCACTTTGCGATTACGCTCTCATTATCAAGCATGAGCCCATAACATAACAATGGCAGCAGGTGGTGCAGAGCAGCTAACCCTAACACTACAAACTTCTTGAAACATCACCACAAACTGACGATGTGGACCCTAGGCCACATGTCTACTATAACAAACTCTCCTCCAGGGTCGCTCTGACTCAGTATCGCCCAAACCTACACTGCATTCGTTAACATTTTAACCCCATTTAATGTATCTACAAGCTAAATAACAATGGTCCCAATATTCATCCTTGTGGTACACCCAAAGTACCGTACTTGCTGCAGGGTTAGATCCATTGATGCAAACACATTTACAAGCTGTTTTATAAAGATTCTTTCATAAATATGAAAATTGTGCTACTATATTTCCAATAACCATAAATGTACTCTGTTGGCAAAATATATAATCTAAAAAGTAAAAATTCCCATTTTATGCGAGTACTCCCAGGTTACCTGTCAGGTTCATATCACATTAATGTAACGAGCCGTTTGTGTGCCATCAGGTGCAGGATAAGTTCAGATTGGACCTGTCTGATGAGGAGGCCGTTCACTACATGCAGAGTCTGATCGATGAGAGCGTGGGCGCGTTGTTCGCTGCTGTGGTCGAGCAGATACACAAATTTGCTCAGGTAAGGGTCCTTAAACGCACCACGAGGAGACTGACGTAAGAAGAAGAAACGCATCATGAAGGATCAGCAACCGTCGCAAGTTCTTTTTTCATTTGAACGGTCAACAGTTCAACCCCAGTTGTTTGTTGCTGTTTTTTTTTCAGTATTGGCGCAGATGAACAAAGCAGACAAGCGACACGAGGCTGAAGTGGATCCAACGTTTTTATGCGTCACAAACGAGCGGTTGCACGGCTGTGGAGTGTTTTTTGCGTGTTTGTGTGAAGAAGAAAGAACCCAGTGACACTGTTTTTTTGTTTTGTTTTTTTAAAACAAGAAAGGCCAAGATTGCACTGCCAACCTTTACTGCAAGATGGCAAATCAAGGACATGTAAATCTTTGTTTGCTCCTGTATATAAACTGTACATTAATTACTGAATGACTGACTGAATGAGGCCAAAATAAAATGCTGTTGTTACGACTAAAGCTTTGAGATTTCTTGTTTTTTTTTCCTCCTGGGTTGTTTATTTTTTCATCGGTCCGGCTCAAAGAAGTGCTGCTGTGAGTGTTTTTATGGCTGACCGTCTTTGGACACTGGTATTGTTGATGCAGGGGGTAGGAACAAATCAGACCTCTCCACGGTTTGTGAGTCACTGAGTGACTAAGCATTTCCTGTCAGAGACACAGAAACAGAGGTCAGTACTGACTGTTCTGACCTGCTGGATCTCTGTTAGTGAAGCTGCTGCACTTTTCAGGGTTTAACTGGAAACTATATAAAGGTTATTTACCAGGAAAATAATACGTTCTCATAAAGCCAAACAAAATATCTTTTAATCTAGAGGAGTTTAAATTGTGACGCAATTTCTGCTAATTGTTACGGTGAGTGGGGATGGATGAATAACACATATAAGCGGGGGTCTTGTATAGGCTGGGCTCAATGTTCCCAAAAAGACACTTTATTCAGACCACCTCGTCCCTCAGAGGAAGAACACAAGAAACAGAGCGTTATTGGATTCATTAAGCAGGGGCGGAGCCAGAGGGGTGGTCGTGGTGGCAAATGCCACCTCTGACACCTGATTGGCCACCCCTAAATAATTGAGATGTGGGTGGGGATCTTGGATTTTGTATTTGCATTTAGATTTTGTTCAAGTTTGTTCTGATACTGTTGTAAGATATATATTTTTAGCTGTTTATGTTTAGAAATGGTTGGATTATAGCCCTTTGTGAAATTAGCATTAGTTGTTAGCTTAATTTAGGAGCATGGCTAATCAGCATGTGATCATTCTTAGCTACACCACAACAAATTTAATCTCAATAAGTCTTAGAATGGCTAGATTATAGCTTTTTTAAGTTAGCCGTGGTGGCCATTTTGAAATTTTGGTCAGCATTCAGTATTTGGTAAAGATTGTTTTTGTCTACTTCTGCACAAATCTTTAGCTTTGTAAGTCTAAAAATGGCTGACTAGCATTTAGCATGTTGTTTTTTTACATCATTCTTGGGTATGATCACACAAAATTTCAGCTCAGTGTTTTGAAATCTAAATGTTTTACCTAGTTTGTTTTCTGCTTTGGTTTGAAAATTTGTTGAGAAATTATGATGCACCCTGCGGAGCTCTGCTTTTTTATGGTGTTATGCAAGGACTTGCTTCCTCGTTTTCAACCTTTCAAGGAGAAACAGCTTCATGATAACTGAAAATTTTATCAAAATGCTTAAATCTTTCATCTTTAAATTTTTTTTTCAAAGTTCATTGGGAGAAAGTGTCTGTATATTTTCATTAAAGCTCTTCTCTCTGGCGTCTTCCCTGGCCTTATCGCTCTCTCTCAGGGGACAGCTCTTCACAGCTGTGTATAAAACGATTTATTTTGTTCATCTTCAGAGCGGCTGAAACTCCAAGCAGGCAGGGCAAGAAGTTGCCGTGCTTGATTCTCTGTGGTTTCACTGTTCTCCATATCTGCCAATATGAGATGTTTGTACACAATAATATAGTGAAGTCTTTACCTGATATAATGTATGTGTGAATTAATTGGTTTTAAATACTCTATATAATGATTTATTCATGTGAGCTTCTTAAGATGTGTGTGGATGARTAAATGAGGGCAAAGATTGTGTTGTAAAGTGCTAAAGGTAGCTGTGCTATAAGCCTGCTGAGGCCTGTAGAATCCAAGCTGTCGCTCATGTTTTGTTTATTCAGTGCATTTTGTAGACTGATCATGAAGTAAAGTTGTTGTTGAGGTTGGCAGCTGTTTTACATATTTATGACCCCCGCGAGTCAAATTGTTTTTGTACTTCTTTTTTTTTTCAGTGATTTTTGGTCAACCGTAGCACAAAAATGGCTGCACCAATCAACATGAAATTTGGCAGGACTGTAGATGAGTCCGACCTACACTGCGCCAGCCAACGGTTTTATGATAGACCCCATATTTGAGGAGGGGGCTCCATCCAAAGATGGGGTGTCTGGACATGCAAAAATGCTTATAACTCAGAAACTGTTCAACATAGGAGCTTCAGATTTTTTTTGTTGTTCAGCTCTGATGAAGCTCTATMCATCAGGCCCACCAACCAGTGCCCCGGACCCCCAATTTATCAGAAAAAGGGSTATTTGGACATACAAAAATGCTTAAAGCTCAAAAACTATTAGGAACTTCAGATTTTTGTTGGTTGTTTAGCTCTGATGAGGGGCTATCCATCAGGTCAACCAATTCCCACCCCACTCAAAAAAAAAAGACCCCACCCAAACCACTACAATTTTGGGATGCACCTAATAGCATGACGTTTATTAGGAATCTCTTGTGCATTTGTGCATGGGGGGGTCATTATGTTACCTCTATGTGGTATCTAGTTTCTATTTGTGAATACGTTTTCTTGAGGCTTCCTCATACTCCATCCAAAYTGCTGAAATCAGCCCACATAGTCAAAGTTCTTCAGTAGTAGTAGTATCTTATTCATCCATACCTTTGGTCTGTATGATTTGATGTTTGATTGTTAGCGGCTGTCATATCAATTCTGTATTGCTGTCTCCTGCCCAGCTCGACACTGAAATTGAGATTTTGTTCTCGACCAACTAACCTGGTTAACATCAAATAAAAAAAATAACCATAATAAATAGAGAGGCAGCAAGTTTTCACTTGCAGCTTTTCCATTTTTACTTAATAAATGACATGATGAAATCTGCTTTTTATTAACTTACAGATGGTGACTAGGTGATAAATAATTAGACAACTTTTGGAAAATGTAACCTTTAGTTTGCTGACAGCAGAGTGACAGGATGCACTTATAACCCAACGATGATCAAAGCTGGTTACAAAAGTCCCATTTTGTTTCGAACAGTAAGAAGTAAGCTATGTTCTGCTCAGTGATGTCTCGGTTGTGTAATCAGGTGCTGATCATGTAAGCCAGCTCTTTGCTTTTCCCTCCCCACAGTGGTGCTGATTAATAAAAGCCATGCCTGGTTGTGAGGTTTTGGATTGCTCCTTTGGGTCTGCGTGTGTACTCTGGAAAAGGTGGACGACGAGGGAACAAACAATGCCGGACGGCCAAACCCACAAAGCTCCCCAATGTTGCGGAAAGAATGCAACGGCAGCGAAACAGAAGGCAGAAAACAGAGATGTCAAGATGTTCCTTGTTTTCTTACAGAGCAGAGGAGGGCGGGTGTGCTGGTCACGGGCAGCAAAGGTCTGACGCAACGGCAACACTGAGTCAGAAACATCTCAGATAAATAAACCGGAGGGAGAAAAAAATGTGGTTTGATATCGTTTTGGCCGTGAGGAGCAGCGTGAAGGAGCTGCCGTTTGCCACGTTCTTGTTTATGAAAACCATGGCTTGGAGTATTGAACCTCTGCTCACAGGGCAGAGAGGAAGAAACCACAACCAGAGGCAATGTGTACATGCAAGACCCTTTCTGCTTCAGTGGGGACTCTCAGTTTCAGGACCCCCTTCATGCAGCTCTCTGACTCACATCTAGCTGCTTGCTGAAATCTGCCAACTGTGTGTGTGAGGTACCTCCATCTGAGCCTCAAATTTGGGAAAATTAGACAGAGAGGCATGGGTAACAAGAATTCACTAAACCAAGATGAATTAGTCCAAAAAAAGTGCACCTTTTCCTACTTTTCTGCTACAATTATGACATATTGTTGCAAAAGTATGACCACACTATCTGTTTCAGTTTGGACCTTCAAGATAAATTAAAGCTATCTTAAACCATTTTTCTTTGTAATGTGGAGAATAATTTGTCAATGGCAACATCCACTCAGGCCATTTTTGAGAAGAGTCAAGCTGTAGCTGCAGCCAGTACAAGCCAAGCCCCTACAAGATACACCCCTTTTTGTTGGTTTTATCTACTGTAATTTATTGTACCTAACTTTATGAAACTAACCCTAACCAACCCTAAGCTTCATTGTATTGTTTTCTAAAACTTTTAAGGCCATGCTCATTGTTTGCATTGAAAAATTGCAGCCACTGTCCACGCATATCCCGCATCCGTTATGTCCGTGCCTTCACTGCCCAGGGCCCTTTAGAGACCGTGGGCCCCTGGGCAATTGCCCAATTGCCCATATGGTTACTCCGGCCTTGACTGTAGCAAAAGTGGGCGTGTTTTGTAGTTGCTTGTCTGCAACTGGGTATTATTGCTATTTTTAGAACACTGGTCACGTGACTTACACCGGTGCACGTACAAACTCTTGCTGCACAAGTTTAGCTGTGTTTAAACTTAAATAAAATCAGGAAAACAGCATGAAAGTCCACCAGGCCCAGCCACAGTACATTGTGCTACAGTAACAGTGACTCAGGATACAGACATCATCCTCAGGTAGAAGGAATGTTTTTGTCACTTTTCCCAAGCTAAGATGCTAGCTAACAGTTGGATTCAAGCAATGGGACGAGCTGAATTTGACCAGAAAAAAGTGCAACCATGGACTGCTARCTTTACTCCTAGCATTCATGCTAGATTCATAGTGTTCTACTGGAGTCAGTCACACATACGGTGATAAAATTACTTACGTACACAAATTCTAAACAACCTTTTTTTTTAACAATTCCGCTCTCAGCCAATTTTGACTTAGCTATCTCATAATTATGAGATACTAAGTCAAAATTATGAGATAGTATCTCATAATAATGAGATAGCTAAGTCATAATTATGCGATAGTATCTCATAATAATGAGATAGCTAAGTCATAATTATGAGATAGTATCTCATAATAATGAGATAGCTAAGTCATAATTATGAGATACAAGTTTTATTTTTTTATCAGTGTAGCGGAAATGGGCTTCCACAGATAACATATATTTTAACTGTAAAATAAAGACTGTAAAAATACTGTAGGATGTTTAGTTTTTATCGTTTTTAACTAAAAGTTAAAAATATATATTACACGGATGGGACMGTTTTATTTAGACGCAAAGAATTCTGGGTAAATGATGTCAACTAGGTCATTGGTGCGAGGCTGCCAGCGAAGCAAGCTATACCTGAAGGTTAATCTTAGACAATATCTGACGATCGACTCTTTTAAATGAAACCAGAGAGCGTTGACAGAGAGGAGAAGGTAGAAATGACTCAGCCTGTAACTGAAAATATGGATGGAGGACCTCAGTTTAGCTTGTTTGTCGTGCTAACGCCGAGCTAATACATATAAGGTAATACAGCGTCGACGCTAGCGCAAAGGCTAACAGGCTAAGCTGAGGTTCTTCTTCCATGAAGCAGCTCTGTTGTCCTCCATCTATATTTTCAGTTACAGGTTGAGTCATTTCTACCTTCTCCTCTCTGTCAACGCTCTCTGGTTTCATTTAAAAGAGTCGATCATCAGATATTGTCCAAGATTAAACTTCAGGGTGGATATAGCTCACTAGCAGCCTCGCACCGAGGACCTATCCACATCATCATTTACCCAGAATGCTTTGTGTGTAAATAAAATGGCTCCGTCTGTGTTAAAATATATTTTTTAAAATTTATAAAAACTAAACAGCCTACAATATTTTTACAGTTTTTATTTTACAGTCAAAATAAATGTTTATCAAATAAAGTCTAATGTTACAACTAATCAGGGAGCCCTTTAAAGTAACATCAAGTAAAAAGATCCCCCTGTACATTTTGTTCGACTCTAAGTTCATTTTTGCACTAAGAAGAACCAGAGTCTTTGTTCTGGATGTTTCAGGTGCATCAGATAAACTTTAACAGCTCATGTTGTTGGTTACCAGAAGTCTAGATCAGGGCGGGTCCAATCCTGTTCCACAGGGGCTGCTATCCTGGTAAACTATCCTATAAAAATGGAGGATAGTGGCCCTCGAGGACCAGGATTGCCCAATCCTGCACAAGACATTCCAACTCTGGTTGAGGCAGACGGTCGCCTGTCCTGAATCTGGTTCTGCTGGATGTTTCTTTTTGTTAAAAAGGAGTCATTTCTCTCCACTGTACACGTCAGGCTGAACTGCAGCAGAAACCTGTAGTTTCACACCACATCTGTGTCGTGTAAATGGGGCCTTATGTCCTAAATATTTAATTGTAACTGGATTAAACCTAAAAGGGCGGCACGGTGGCTCAGTTGGTAGAGCTGATGGCTCTCAGCAAGAAGGTCACCGGTCCAAATCCCGGTCCGGGGACCTTTCTGGGTAGAGTTTGCATGTTCTCTCCGTGCATGCGTGGGTTCTCTCCGGGTACTCCGGCTTCCTCCCACAGACCAAAAACATGACTGTTAGGTTAATTGATAACTCTAAATTGTCCCTAGGTGTGAGTGAGAGAGTGAATGGTTGTTTGTCTCGTTTGTCTCTRTGTGTGGCCCTGTGATGGACTTGCGACCTGTCCAGGGTGTACCCCGCCCCTTGCACTGTGACTGCTAGATATGGGCACCAGTGACCCACGCAACCCTGAAATGGAAGAAGCGTGTACAGAAAATGGATGGATGGATGGATTAAACCTGAATTTGACTGAGTGGAATCAGTTGTATTGGAAAGAGTTAGACCTGTTAGTTTTATTGTAAAGAACAATGACTGGTGAATTGGTGCTAAATAAACAGAAATGAACAGAGATCTTGACTTACAACAGTGCTTTTTTTCAAGTATTTGTGTTTTCTAATATCACTGTCATTTGATATCCTGCCTCCATACAGAAAACAAACCACCAGTCAATGATACCAATGTCACATTCATGCTTTACATTGGTGGTCGTTTATTTTCTTAATGATTCTGCTCCTAAAAACATGAGCTGGTTCATCAGATGGCACCAAGTTTCAAACAAGCGTAGAAGAAACCTGAACCTTTGTGGAGATAAGATACCAGTTCAGAAAATGGATCACTTTCCAAACATCGAATGACTTTAAACAGGTTTTCTTCTGTTTCTCTTCATTTGGAGCGCAGTGCCACAGTTTCAGACGTCAGCTCTCAGTCTTTAAATTTGTGTCCTTCACATTTCTGGGGAGTGTGGGAAACGAGTGTGATGCTGAAAGCCAGAGTCACGGACTCTTCTTTGGCTTTAGTCCACCGTTGTCATGATATGCTTCATCTGCACAGCTGGAGTTGAGGTGAACAGGTTTACTAGATATCGCGGCTCCAACGCCGGACCTCAGGTCCTGGTGGGAATGGAAGCTGTAGGAGGAGCTGGAGGAGATGGGGTCATCGGCAAATTCCAAGTGGATGTCACAAGGATCTACTGGGACTGTGGTGGGAGGAACTGAAGGAACCAGATCGTGAACAGATGCCTGTAGGAGAGAAAGGCGAGAATACTTAGGCTGCTGGGTGAAGAACTGATTTTAGAATGAACCACGGTTCAAACCGTACCGGAGGCTTGGGTTGATTTTCTGGGGCTGGTCCGGCTCGCCTCGGCTGTCGCAGGAACATGATGACAAGCAGGAAAAGGAAAAGAAAAGACAGACCGATTCCAAGACACAGCATCGGCAGCATTCCTGCAGAACATACAGTAGAACATATGAGAAATAAACAAGGGTGAAGGTTCAGAGGCAAAGAGAGATTTGATTGTTTAAAGTTTAAGATTTAATACAGATTATTTTAAACAGCAAACATAAATCTTGTTTGTCTTGTCAAAAACAACCTGATTGATAACTTTGTACATTCTTTGCAGAATTGAGCTTGTTCCCAATGTGGACTCCAGTTTAGACTCCAGCCATACTGCCTCTTATCTCTGGTTTCCTTTGTGGTATTCATGGTAGAGATGCAAGGAAAGGCTCTTTGAAGTGATCCGGATCTTGACAAGTCGTTTGTTTCATAGAGCTKTTCAATTTTTGAACAAGTTGCATCATCGTGTTGGGATATATCATGTACGCTGTACGTGATCAGGGTGATACCATGTATTTTGTTAAGCCCCCTTTCCCCTGTGCTGCTGTACTCCGCTTCCGTAAAAACGAGGAGGAAAAATAAAGATATTACAAGGTGTAAAATTAAATAAAATTACGAACGGCTCTTTACTATCCGCACTTTTGTTCTCATCGTTTGTTGTAAGGAGCCATTCAAAATATTCTGGTCGCTCGCGAACGTCACATCTCTAGTTCGTGCACAAGATCTCACGGTGCAGTCAGGGCCATGACCTAGTCCCTTCAGGTTCCAAACCCCACACATGTACACTCACCGGCCACTTTATTAGGTACACCACGCTAGTAACGGGTTGGACCCCCTTTTGCCTTCAGAACTGGCATAGATTCAACAAGGTGCTGGAAGCATTCCTCAGAGATTTTGGTCCATATTGACATGATGGCATCACACAGTTGCYGCAGATTTGTCGGCTGCACATCCATGATGCGAATCTCCCGTTCCACCACATCCCAAAGATGCTCTATTGGATTGAGATCTGGTGACTGTGGAGGCCATTTGAGTACAGTGAACTCATTGTCATGTTCAAGAAACCAGTCTGAGATGATTCCAGCTTTATGACATGGCGCATTATCCTGCTGAAAGTAGCCATCAGATGTTGGGTACATTGTGGTCATAAAGGGATGGACATGGTCAGCAACAATACTCAGGTAGGCTGTGGCGTTGCAACGATGCTCAATTGGTACCAAGGGGACCAAAGAGTGCCAAGAAAAGATTCCCCACACCATGACACCACCACCACCAGCCTGAACCGTTGATACAAGGCAGGATGGATCCATGCTTTCATGTTGTTGACGCCAAATTCTGACCCTACCATCCGAATGTCGCAGCAGAAATCGAGGCTCATCAGACCAGGCAACGTTTTTCCAATCTTCTCTTGTCCAATTTCGATGAGCTTGTGCAAATTGTAGCCTCAGTTTCCTGTTCTTAGCTGAAAGGAGTGGCACCCGGTGTGGTCTTCTGCTGCTGAAGCCCATCTGCCTCAAAGTTCGACGTACTGTGCGTTCAGAGATGCTCTTCTGCCTACCTTGGTTGTAACGGGTGGTTATTTGAGTCACTGTTGCCTTTCTATCAGCTCGAACCAGTCTGCCCATTCTCCTCTGACCTCTGGCATCAACAAGGCATTTCCGCCCACAGGACTGCCGCTCACTGGATGTTTTTTCTTTTTCGGACCATTCTCTGTAAACCCTAGAGATGGTTGTGCGTGAAAATCCCAGTAGATCAGCAGTTTCTGAAATACTCAGACCAGCCCTTCTGGCACCAACAACCATGCCACGTTCAAAGGCACTCAAATCACCTTTCTTCCCCATACTGATGCTCGGTTTGAACTGCAGGAGATTGTCTTGACCATGTCTACATGCCTAAATGCACTGAGTTGCCGCCATGTGATTGGCTGATTAGAAATTAAGTGTTAACGAGCAGTTGGACAGGTGTACCTAATAAAGTGGCCGGTGAGTGTATGTTCATGAGATTAGGATCATGACCAAACAAATGAGATCCTGGCAACAAATGGCCAAAATGATTTTCTTCAGTAGCTCAGCTCAGGGTTAGACGGAGGCTGAGAAACTCTGCCATCTGTTGGGGGGTAGCTTGGAGTAGAAGCACATCAAAAATCTGATTAGGATCCTTCCAGGTGGCCACCCTCCCACTGGGACGGGACCACAGGGAAGACCTATCACTGGAAGGATTATGTACTCCTTCGGGATTCAAAAATCACAGGACAAGCTAAATATGTCTGAGGAAGCGGGGTATTTTAGCTTCCCTCTCTGGACTAGAATGGATAACTTTCTTGATGTATGAGTAGTGAAGTGTGTTTTAGGTAGTTGTTAAAAAACACAAGAAAAACTGTATTGTCTTATGAGTTTTAGGTAAATGAAATTATTTTTAGTTTTTGTGTTCTTCTTACCGGGTTTGGTCACAGTTTCAACACATTTGGAAGCAGATTGTGGGGAAGCCGCCATGGAGAAGGTTGGGAAGGAGAAGTTGGCCACAACACAATAGTTCTGACCTGGAGACAAACCCGAGAACTCCACAATGGACGCCACTTCCTGGGTCCAAACCGTGCGGCTCTTTAACCACACAAACGTATAGATAAATGGTATTTTTTTAAAAACATTTCCCAGCCTTAAAAGCCCTCCGCTGGGTAGACTAGGTTAAGAAAATAGTTGTATTTATCGTTAGACCTGGTGATCAGAGCGATTGAGCTGGTTGGAGATAGTCACTGTGGTCCAGGGGTCAATCATCTGAGAGATGGGGCAGCACACTTCACGGGAGCACCTCCTGTTGGCAGCGCAGGGAAACTGTACCTTCACTGAAAGGCTGTCGTCATCGTTCAGAGACACWGAGATAGATGGAGGGCTGAAGGCTGGACAGGTGAGGGGAGGGAAACAGCAGAGACAAATCTGTTCAAGTTTGTTCTCAAAACAGRTGACATCACCCAAAGCAGCAGACTCAAACCATGTGCCACACTCCCAACTAGAAATGAATGAAAATTTGGTTCTATTAGCTATTATCTGATTAGCAGAAACATGGCCCACAAATGGAAATGGAAAACCTGCAGATTCATCCCTTTCTATGACAGGTTTATACAAACTGCAGACAGTCACTGACTGAAGTCACTGTAGTCAAACTTGTGCGGCTTGATCCAGACGGTGGAGCCGGGGCCGAGGTGGACCCCGAGACGAATCATGTTGTACAGCTCAAAGTTATAAAAGACCTGCGAGACATCACAGGTGTTGGACGAGATCCAAACGCACCACGGGACGTCCTGCCAGGGGTCCCTGAAACACAACAGCATCAGCACATGACAACAATGACTTCTCTGTTCTGCTTTATTTATTCATTTTACTGTTCTACTCAAACTTAACACATGGCATCATACTTCAAGTTTATATTCAGTATTATAAAAATAATGTTATCCTTTTGATGTATAGTATTTGTTAATTAAAATATGGGTCATTTAGTAAGTTCTTTTAAATTGTTTTCATTATGCAGATAAGAAGGGAAAAAAGCCTTCAAAATTTAGATTTTTCATATATTTATTCAGTTATTGAAGGCTTAAAACGATTTTTTAAAATACATTACATTGTTTTAGACTTGATCATAGTCAAATATTTAAATTTCAAGACAGAAAATTGGGTTCATTACAGAATTCCTGTAGTAAATCATGCGTAAAATTCATTTTTAGCTGTTTATCTTCCATTTATATACCATCAATATGGATAGTAATCTATTTCCCTTTATTGTGAAAGTGTTCTTCAAGCTGTCGTTTGATTGAAATCACTGTTCTTTATTATTATTATTATTATTATTATTATTATTTTTGGTCATGTGTAGCATATTTTCATAAATGTTTAGAAAGAAAAAGAAATAAAGTACTGGTTGAACACTTGAAAAGCAAGACTCTCTGTGGTGCAGGCGTTAAGACTTACCCCTGTGTCTTTGTTTGTACAGTGTAGGTGATATTAGGACTGGCATGGGGACAATCCCACCGCAGGAGGCAACCTAAGTCCAGTGATTTCACAGCAGTGTAACAGACTAACCCAGTCGACCCTGAGAGGTTCGCACGGAACCACGGACACAGAAATAGCACAGTCAAACTGTTGCTTATTGACCCCTTAAGTCTGATTGTCACAACTTTGTTGAGCTTTGTGGGCATGGAGGCACAGAACACAGTAAGTGAATTGGTCCAACATGTAAATGAAAGCAATTTCAAATCGTAATAAAATAAAGTGGGTTAGTCAAAACCATCAAACATGGACATCTTCAGAACTCACCAGTGAAGAGCAGAACCACGGTACAAACTCGAAACCATGCCGCACCTCGTGTGCTCATGACTTTTTGACCTCTTGATCACAAAAGCGAGACCATCCTTAAGCCTTWACAGTCTGTGCTCCCTGTGAAACAGAACACCTGTTAGGAGAAACGGAKGAGGCGTCGGATTGAGCTGCTGGGAGGAATGATAGCGTGGGGAGAGCAGGAGGGCGAAAGGGGTGGGGAAGAGATCAAGATTCAATTAAAGGCTGTGTGATCCACTTAAACAGGAAGGGGTTAATGAGAGTAACCTTAAGTTCACAAAGATGATGATTTGACTGTTTTGCTGCTCCTCTTCTGAGCACTTTACACGTTCTGCATATAATTATATAAATAAACATGCAGACATGTAAACGTATGCATTTTATGTTGAGCATAGTGAATAATTATACAAAGAATTTGTTATAATGTATTTTAAAATTTGTTATTTTCAGTTTTTTTAAGGTATTGGTATTTTGATAAATATACACTCACCGGCCACTTTATTAGTTACACCACGCTAGTAACGGTTTTGTGGTCATAAAG